>NC_065448.1:168161165-168469736 GCF_917563875.1 Diabrotica virgifera virgifera
AAACAGCCATAAGACCGGCTATGATGTACGGAACTGAATGTTGGGCAGTGAAAAAGAAATGCATGTGGCGGAAATGAGAATGCTTAGATGGATGAGTGGAGTGACAAAGAAGGATAAAATTAGAAATGAGTATATTAGGGGAAGTCTAGGTGTGGCACCAATTGATGCCAAAATGAGAGAGCATAGGTTAAGATGGTTTGGTCATGTTCAACGTCGAGACGTTAATCACCCAATACGAAGAATAGCTGAAGTGCAGATTCCTGGAAGGAGTAGGAGAGGAAGACCAAAGAAGACCTGGGGGGAGGCGATAAGGCAGGACATGTTGGTAAAGGGGATTAACATTGATATGACCCAAGATAGAATTGTGTGGAGAAAGGCAATTAGGGAAGCCGACCCCGCATAGGGATAAGGCAAAGAGAATGATGATGATGTTCAAAAATATATCGAAAACAGGTTTAGGAAATATGAGACATAAAAACTGACCAATTTTTAAGGTGATACGTTAATTTCTTGGAGAAATGTAGATATACATAAATACAATAAAGATAAAGAACAGATTATACGAACATACATAATATACCCGAACAATACATACTGTTTCAAATATTCAAAGATAAAGCGATTACAAAAATTGCAATTCGGCATTCTTCACTATACATTATACAATAACTCACACACAGCCAACGGAATTGACAATGAGAGATACCTTGAAAACAATAAAGCTCTGTTGTTATGGGGCAGAGAATAGATAATAGGTAAATATGATTTATATAGGTATATATAAAGAATCCACTACACCAAAATGTTGATATCCAAACAACATACACTGTTTCAAAGCGTTTTAATAGTGAAATACCTGTAGAATATTTAGTTCAATCTTTGCAAATGGAATTTTGTTTCGACATGCCGCGATGGGGCCCTTGAATGTCGGGGGCCCCTTGAATGTCGGGGGCCCCGTATAATTGATACGGCTGATACGACGGTAGCTACGCCCCTGGCGTTAAGTAACAATGTATTTTAAATGGGATTTACTTTTTCGCACTGTTTGTAACTTTCGAGTTGTCATGGTGACAATCCTTAATTTTCGCGTTGTCATGGTGATGACAATATGAGCAATGAATTATAACAAGAGTTTTGACAGTTTTGTGGTTTGAAAGTAGTTGTAATTTTTAAATTTCAAAGTTCTAAAAATTGTAGAATAGAAGAGCTACAGCTTTTTTTATTTGTTTATCGTAGATAAAATATTGTATGAAACTGTGCGTGAAGTACTTTTTGCGAACTCGCTCCGTTGTCGCTCGTGCTCTAAAAATCGCGTGCGATCGCAAAAAGCATACTTCATGAACTGTTTCATTAATAACTATTTTAGCACTCCATTGGAGCGTTAAAAATGCTACTTTATAGCACTAGTGCTTTAAAGTTTTTAAGGCACTGCAGTTAAAAGTGAATTGTCAAATTGTGAAAAGACAAAATATTTATATTTCATTTACTAACATTAATATTAGTAGTAAAACTTGCACAATTTGAAAACGGTGGTTTAAAAGGTTTTTTAAAATTTAATTTAAACTCTATTATTGCATTTTTAACACGTTTGTAGAAAAAACAAGTTTATATGACGGTATAATATCTTCGCTAAGAATTTTTAGATATTCCCCTCGAGTGTAGACAACCAGTTCTATCTTTTACGGGTGATAGGTTTCATGGTTTCAGCAAATAACAAAAATATTGTATTTTATATATTTATAACGTTTGTAGAAAAAATATTGTATGATATACGTGTTAAAAAGTACATTTTTAAGGCACTCATGTGAATTTCAGAATTCGCTTCCCTCACTCCGACTAAATATATTCTTTATATGCAAAAAATTTGAATGAATTTTGAATTAATTCGTTTTCAAGTAAGTACATTTATCAGCAATAGTCGTAACGTAATTGTTGTAAACCATAGTTTTATTACTAATTAGCTAATTAGCACATAAATGACACTAAATTCTTCACCAAAAAAATCAAGCAGTTTGAGCTTTTTTCGGTTTGGGTGGGTGCAGCTTGCCATTAACCTGCACCCCCCCATTTTCAACGCGATTTCTTGGTCAACGATTTGAGCAACAAAATTCGGGTTAGAGCAACTAATTAGCACATAAATAGCACTAAATTTATCACCACAAAAAAATCAATAAGATTGAACTTTTTTCGGTGTGGGTGGGTGCAGCTTGCCATTAAGCTGGACGCCCCCATTTTGACCGAGATTTCCTGGTCAACGGTTTGAGCAACAAAATTCGGAGTAGAGCAACTAATTAGCACATAAACAGCACTAAATTTTTCATCAAAAAAATCAAGAAATTTGAGCTTTTTTCGGTGTGAGTGGGTGCAGCTTGCCATCAAGCTGGACCCCCCACTTTGAACGCGATTTCCTGGTCAACGGTTTGAGCAACAAAATTCGGAATAGAGCAACTAATTGGCACATAAATAGCACTAAATTTATCATATTTAAAATCAAGAAATTTGAGCTTTTTTCGGTGTGGGTGGGTGCAGCTTGCCATTAACCTGCACCCCCCACTTTCAACGCGATTTCCTGGTAAATGGTTAGAGCAACAAATTTCGGAAGAGAGCAACTAATTAGCACATAAATAGCACTAAATTTTTCACCAAAAAAATCAAGAAGTTTGAGCTTTCTTCGGTGTGAGTGAGTGCAGCTTGCCATTAACTTGCACCCCCCATTTTCAACGCGATTTCTTGGTCAACGGTTTGAGCAACAAAATTCGAATTAGAGCAACTAATTAGTACATAAATAGCACTAAATCACTAAATTTTTCACCAAAAAAATCAAGAAGTTTGAGCTTTTTTCGGTGTGAGTGGGTGCAGCTTGCCATTAAGCTGGACCCCCCACTTTGAACGCGATATCCTGGTAAACGGTTTGAGCAACAAAATTCGAAATAGAGCAAGTAATTAGCACATAAATAGCACTAAATTTTTCACCAAAAAAGTCAAGAAGTTTGAGCTTTTTTCGGTGTGGGTGGGTGCAACTTGCCATTAACTTGCACCGCCCCAATTTCAACGCGATTTCTTGGTCAACGGTTTGAGCAACAAAATTCGAATTGTAGCAACTAATTATCACATAAATAGCACTAAATTTATCACCAAAAAAAATCAATAAGTTTGAACTTTTTTCGGTGTGAGCGGGTGCAGCTTGCCATTAAGCTGGACCTCCCCACTTTGAATGCGATTTCCTGGTCAACTGTTTGAGCAACAAAATTCGGAATAGAGCAACTAATTAGCACATAAGTAGCACTAAATTTTCACCAAAAAAATCAAGAAGTTTGAGCTTTTTTCGGTGTGGGTGGGTGCAACTTGCCATTAACTTGCACCCTCCACTTTCAACGCGATTTCTTGGTCAACGGTTTGAGCAACAAAATTCGGATTAGAGCAACTAATTAGCATATAAATAGCACTAAATTTATTACCAAAAAAATCAATAAGTTTGAAGTTTTTTCGGTGTGGGTGGGTGCAGTTTGCCATTAAGCTTGACCCCCCAATTTGAACGCGATTTCCTGGTAAACGGTTTGAGCAACAAAATTCGGAATAGAGCAACTAATTAGCACATAAACAGCACTAAATTTTTCATAAAAAAAATCAAGAAATTTGAGCTTTTTTCGGTGTGAGTGGGTGCAGCTTGCCATTAAGCTGGACCCCCACTTTGAACGCGATTTCCTGGTCAACGGTTTGAGCAACAACATTCGGAATAGAGCAACTAATTAGCACATAAATAGCACTAAATTTATCACCAAAAAAATCAAAAAGTTTTAGCTTTTTTCGTTGTGGGTGGGTGCAGCTTGCCATTAACCTGCACCCCCCCAATTTCAACGCGATTTCCTGGTAAACCGTTTGAGCAACAAAATTCGGAATAGAGCAACTAATTAGCACATAAATAGCACTAAATTTATCACCAAAAAAAATCAAGAAGTTTGAGCTTTTTTCGGTGTGGGTGGGTGCAGCTTTACATTAACCTGCACCCCCCCCCACTTTCAACGCGATTTCCTGGTAAACGGTTTGAGCAACAAAATTCGGAATAGAGCAACTAATTAGCACATAAATAGCACTAAATTTATCACCAAAAAAAATCAAGAAGTTTGAGCTTTTTTCGGTGTGGGTGGGTGCAGCTTTACATTAACCTGCAGCCCCCCACTTTCAACGCGATTTCCTGGTAAACGGTTTGAGCAACAAAATTCGGAATAGAGCAACTAATTAGCACATAAACAGCACTAAATTTTTCATTAAAAAAATCAAGAAATTTGAGCTTTTTTCGGTGTGAGTGGGTGCAGCTTGCCATTAAGCTGGACCCCCCACTTTGAACGCGATTTCCTGGTCAACGGTTTGAGCAACAACATTCGGAATAGAGCAACTAATTAGCACATAAATAGCACTAAATTTATCACCAAAAAAATCAAGAAGTTTGAGCTTTTTTCGTTGTGGGTGGGTGCAGCTTGCCATTAACCTGCACCCCCCCACTTTCAACGCGATTTCCTGGTAAACGGTTTGAGCAACAAATTTCGGAATAGAGCAACTAATTAGCACATAAATAGCACTAAATTTATCACCAAAAAAAATCAAGAAGTTTGAGCTTTTTTCGGTGTGGGTGGGTGCAGCTTTACATTAACCTGCACCCCCCCACTTTCAACGCGATTTCCTGGTAAACGGTTTGAGCAACAAAATTCGGAATAGAGCAACTAATTAGCACATAAATAGCACTAAATTTATCACCAAAAAAATCAAGAAGTTTGAGCTTTTTTCGGTGTGGGTGGGTGCAGCTTTACATTAACCTGCACCCCCCCACTTTCAACGCGATTTCCTGGTAAACGGTTTGAGCAACAAAATTCGGAATAGAGCAACTAATTAGCACATAAATAGCACTAAATTTTTTGCCTAGTCCGAACTTTATTCGCCATGGTGGGGGGTGCAGCTTAATATGGGTGAAGTCTGATATTTAATTTCAAATATTTCATTCAAAAGAAACTTTTTATTTATTCTAAGGGGCTTTCCGCACTCGGTAATAATGTAATCTTGCATCCTGCGTTTAAATTTTTCTAAAATACTTGGTTTTCTCAGGATTCGAAAAAAATCATATTACGATTCAAATGACAGTAAACTCTCGTGACGTAATCTCACCCTTAATGTTCATTGGTTAGTCGATTTAGGCAACCGTAGTAATGTCTAAGAACCGTGACTAGAATGTCATTCTACTTGAAAATGTCATCATTAATTTAAAGAGATGGGTTTTGAATGTTCTTGGATAACTGTTATTTTTATAATTGCAAATTATTAATTCAGTTAATAAATGTGATAATTTTTTCACTAACTATGTATTCAGTGATTGTAATAATTTATTTGTACAACAAAAACTAATACTCAATCGAGAAAAGAGGAAAAGTGTTAAAGTGATTTTTTAATAATATATTGTTATGGAACGCTTACAATTTTGAACATCTTTAACAACAAAATACTTGGATCACAGAATATATTATCCTGCTGTATTCTTTGCTTGGATCTTCCACAAATAATACACAATAAATAACTTTGTATTAAGTTCACGTCTTAAATCAATTATTTATCAAATACACTATATATCAATAATATTTAATCAATAACTCAAAATATTCCCGATGCAATGTCAAATATTTAAAATTGTCACTGACTGTCAGTGTCTGACTGACAATATATGCTGACAATATTATATTCGGCTGAGTGCGTTGTAAGACAAAGATAGATATGAAAAATATTACCACGGCATTGTGTTCATTTTTTTTGAATCCTGAAAAAACCAATAAATATTTTTGAAAAATTTAAACGCAGAATGAAAGACTAAATTATTACCGAGGGCCGAAAGTCCCTTAGAATAAATAAAAAGTTTATTTTGAATGAGATATTTGAAGTTAAAAATCACACTAAATTTTCTCTTAGTTTTTCACCCCTGTAACTTATTAAAATAAACATTATAGAAGTTCTCAGGGACTTTCGGCTCTCTCTAATAACGTAATCTTTCATTCTGCGTTTAAATTTTTTCAAAAATACTTATTAGTTTTCTCAGGATTCGAAAAAAATGAATCCCCATTTGAATAGCATTGCAGCCGAAAATACGTACCGATCCTCTTAAGCAAATAACAGTAAAAGTCCAGAAAGCCACTGCGCATCCGCTAGGAAAAATATTCTGATTCGGATTTTTTGCACAATCTTACTCAAAAAGAACCCCTTTTAACAAATTTGCATGTTGTCAGGACCAAAAGTGGGTCAAAAATTTGTTAAACGTTTTTTTTTTGTTTTTTTCCTAAAATTTTTTTTGCATGGAACAAAGTTTTTTTAGGTTTTTTGGATCATTCCAAACAGAAAAGGTCTTTAGTGACTTTTCTCAAAGTTTATAGTTTTTGACATTAAATAGACGATTAAAAATTGAAAAATTGCGAAATCGGCCATTTTTAACCTTCAAAAACTATGTGAAAAACTTAAAATTTGAATGTTGCCAAGGCAGGTAGATATTCGTTAAACATTAATTGATGAAATCCCGAAGAGTTTTTTGCAATACAGTATTCAAAACTCCTTTGTTTTTTAATTTCTAATCACGCGTGCGCGACACTATTTTCCACCGTTGCATGTGTATACAGTATGGTGCAAATGAAAGGAATACATTCGTTATTTCGTAAACCGGCGACTTTAAGGAAAAAACCCGAAACAGGTCGATTTTTATTTTTAAGTTATGATATTGTGGCATATATGGGATACTAGTGACGTCATCCGTCTGGGCGGGATGACGTAATCGAAGATTTTTTTAAATGAGGGGTGAAATTTAAAATAGGGGTCGTGTGGTAGCTCATTTGAAAGGTTCTTCAATTCTCTATTCAGTAATGTAAACATTTACATAATTATTTATACAGAGTGTCCAAAAAAACTTTATTAAATTAAATTATTTGATAAAAAAAGAAGTAGAAGGACACCCTGTATAAATAATTATATAAATGTTTATATTACTGAATAGAGAATTGAAGAACCTTTCAAATGAGCTAGTAAACGACCCCTATTCTCATTTAAAAATATTATCGATTACGTCATCACGCCCAGATGGATGACGTCACTAGTATACTATATATGCCACAATATCATAACTGAAAAATAATAATCGACAATCGGGATTTTTCCTTAAATCACCGGTTTACGAAATAACGAATTTATTCCTTTCATTTGCACCATACTGTCGGTGGAAAATAGTGTCTCGGACGCTTGATTAGCAATTAAAAAACAAAGTAGTTTGAATATTGTATTGCAAAAAACTCTTCGGGATTTCATCAATCGATGTTTAAAGAATATCTACCTACATTGGCAATATTCAAATTTTCAGTTTTTCACATAGTTTTTAAGGGTTAAAAATGGGCAATTTCGCAATTTTTCAATTTTTAATCGCTTATATGTCAAAAACTATCAACTTTAGAGAAATGTCACTAAAGACCTTTTCTATTTGGAATGGTCCAAAAAACCTAAAAAAAACTTTGTTCCATGCAAAAAAAAAATTTTAGGCAAAAAACAAAAAAAAAACGTTTAAAAAATTTTTGACCCACTTTTGGTCCTGGCAACATGCAAATTTGTTAAAAGGTGTCCTTTTTAGTAAGATTGTGCAAAAAATCCGAGTCGGAATATTTTTCCTAGCGGATGCGCAGTGGCTTTCTGGAATATAAACAATCACAACGAATAAACATAAAACAACATTTTAAACCAAAAACTGGATAAGAAAGCCCTGAAATTAGTCTTCCCATCATCAGAGAAAAATCCAATACCTTCTGCTCTATTACATATATTGTACAAGCAAGGAGTCTCTTGGGTTTCGCCTATCTTTTATTAGATGTCGCCATTGCGTTCTTCTTCTTCCTTCTTGTATGTAGGCTTTAAAGCCTGTTTCTTCTTCAATATTAACCTCCTAAATTGTTTAAATTCTCGCACCATCTTTTTCTTGGTTTGCCAATACTTCTTCGTCCATTTGGTGACTTATCTCGTGCTATTCGTACTATTATCCTCTGCCATTCTACTAATGTGTTCGTTCTACTCCTGTTTCCGTTTTGTCACCCATCCATTTATGTCTTCTACATTGCTGATCTTCTTATGTTTTCGCTTCTCTCCCTATCCAACAGACTTTTTCGTGATATTCGTCGGAGTATTTTCATCTCTGTTGTTTCTAGTAGTGGTCTCGTTTTAGATGTGTAGGCTTTAAAGCCTGTTTCTTCTTCAATATTAACCTCCTAAATTGTTTAAATTCTCGCACCATCTTTTTCTTGGTTTGCCAATACTTCTTCGTCCATTTGGTGACTTATCTCGTGCTATTCGTACTATCCTATCCTCTGCCATTCTACTAATGTGTTCGTTCTACTCCTGTTTCCGTTTTGTCACCCATCCATTTATGTCTTCTACATTGCTGCTCTTCTTATGTTTTCGCTTCTCTCCCTATCCAACAGACTTTTCCCTGATATTCGTCGGAGTATTTTCATCTCTGTTGTTTCTAGTAGTCGTCTCGTTTTAGATGTGTCAGGTCTTTTGTGTCTTGTCTTAGGTGTTTGTTCTTCCAGATGTGTCATTAAGAGATCCCGCCGCTTTACTTGCTTTTAAGCTTTGTTGTTGTACTCCTTCAACATCTCCGTAACTAGTTATGTCTATTCCTAGATATCTAAACCTTGCTTCCTGCTTTATTATTTTCCCATCAATTTCGATTTTACATCGTAGTGGGTATTTAGATGTTGTCGTACATTTGGTTTTTTTTTCTGCTGATATTATCATATTGTATTTTTTGGCTGTTATATTGAAGATGTGTGTTAATCTTTGGAGGTCGTCTTCTGTCTCGGCGATTAATGCTGCGTCGTCTGCATAACATATTTGGATTTCTTTGTTCCCCATTCTGTAACCATGACCTTTACGTACTGCCATTATTATACGTTTAGTTTAAAAAGAGCTAGTGAACCCTCCGACTAACGGTCTTCCTGTAAGGCTAGAAATTTGTATAGTGATAATTCATAACACACCAAGGCTAAAAACCATGACCTGGCAGGCATCAGCCCTGCATATCTACCAGGTGAATCGAAAAGTGCATAATTTGGAGGAAAAATAAACTTTCTCCTGTAAAGTTTAAATTTAAGTATGTGTTTGAGTAAGTCATTTAGAAGAAATGTGTACAATGACAGGCGATTCTGAACAGCATAAGACCTTGCCAGGCGGGAGGAAAGATTAGGGTTTTTCCTAAAATTATCTTTTGTGCATCGAACAAAGTTGTTTTAGGTTTTTTGAATTATTCCAAACAGAAAAGGTCTTTAGTGACTTTTCTCTTAGGTTAATAGTTTTTGTTATATAAGCGATTAAAATTTTTTAAAATTGCGAAATCGGCCATTTTTAACCCTAAATCGGACATTTAACTAAAAATTTCAATGTTGCCAAGGTAGGTAGATATTCTTTAAACATTGATTGATGAAATCCCGATGAGCTTTTTGCAATACAATATCGAAAACCTCACTGTTTTTTAATTGATAATCAAGCGGGCGCGACACTATAAGTGAGGACGTTTGAGTTTGCATAAATTCATTATCTCGAGAATGGGAAAATTTGAAGAGAAATCCTCAGACAGGACGATTTTTATTTTTAAGTTAGGTCTTTTTGCCATATATATAATACTAGTGACGTCATCCATCTGGGCGTGATGACGTAATCGATGATTTTTTTAAATGAGAATAGGGGTTGTGTGATAGCTCATTTGAAAGATTATAAATTCTATATTCAGTAATATAAACATTAACATAATTATTTATACAGGGTGTACAAAAAAATGTTTCTTATTATTGTCTAAATTAATTTAATAAAAAAAAATTTTTTTGTGCACCCTGTATAAATAATTATGTTAATGTTTATAATACTGAATAGAGAATTAAATAACCTTTCAAATGAGCTATCACACAACCCCTACTCACATTTAAAAAATTATCGATTACGCCATCACGCCCAGATGGATGACGTCACTAGTATTATATATATGCCAAAAAGTCCTAGTCTAAGAATAAAAATCGACCTGTCTGAGGATTTCTCTTCAAGTTTGCCCATTCTCGAGATAATGAATTTATGCAAACTCAAACGTCCTCACTTATACTACAGTGTCGCGCCCGCTTGATTAGCAATTAAAAAACAAAGGGGTTTTCGATATTGTATTGCAAAAAACTCTTCGGGATTTCATCAATCAATGTTTAAAGAATATCTACGTACCTTGTCAACATTGAAATTTTTAGTTAAATGTCCGATTTAGGGTTAAAAAAGGCCGATTTCGCAATTTTCAAAATTTTTAATCACTCATATAACAAAAACTATTAACCTAAGAGAAAAATCACTAAATACCTTTTCTGTTTGGAATGATTCAAAAAACCTAAAAAAACTTTATTCGATGCAAAAATAGTTATTTATAAAACAGTTCGTAAAATATGCTTTTTGCGAACGCACGTGATATTTGGAGCACGAGCGACAGCGGGGCGTGTGCTATACATCGCGTAAGTTCGCAAAAGGTACTTCACGCACAGTTTCATACAATATTTTATCTACTCTGCCATAAACAAATAAAAAAACTGTAACTCTTCGTCACTGGAATTCATTTCTATTCTACAATTTTTAGAACTTTGACATTTAAAAATTCTAACTTCTTTCAAACCACAAAACTGTCAAAACTTTTGTCGTAATTTATTGCTCATTATGTTATCACCATGACAACGCGAAAGTTAAGCATATTTGATTATATGAAAGTGTGTTAAAAACAGTGCGAAAAAGTAAGTCCCATTTAATATACATTGTTACTTCACGCACACTTTAAACACTTCACGCACTGCTATCTATAATGACAGTTTTCACAAACTAAAATCTTACACATAATATGACAGGATAGATAAAAATAATTTTAGGAAAAACCCCTAATCTTTCCCCTCGCCTGGCAAGGTCTTATGCTGTTCAGAATCGCCTGGCATTATACATAGAGCTCCATTTTCCCGGCTCCTTTTGATTTCCCGGGAATCGGGAGTCGTTAATTTGGATTTCCCGGGAATTGGGAAATTTAAAAATAAAAAGAAGAAATTGTTTTTATTTTAATTTTTTGAATGCAATTATTATAAAAACGTATAAATTTGATAGCGATGTAAAAAAAGGTTTAGAAAAATTCAAAAATTTAAAAGAAAATTTTAAAAATAGAAAACATATTTTGTGTTTAATCTGAATTTTCGTTGTTTTATTATTGAAATATGTTTAAAAAAACATAAATTGTTGAGTATTTCATCTTTCATGCTGGCTTTTTTGTAGGAAAAATTTGCTAAAGTTGAAAACGCATTTTCTGTTGATGTAGGTCTGATGCTTTTTATTTTAGTGCAAGTCATTTTTTTACACGTCCGGTCAGCTGATTTGCAAAAATATAAATAAATAAATAAATAAATAACGTATTAAATTTCCTATGTACTTATTCTTCATAAACGTAATTTGAATTCAAAATAAATATATATGTTATAATTCTGGATGCTTCCAAATGAATCAGATCGTCGATTAAACAAAGGAATATTTATGCTGAGTGATATGATACATTCTGATTTAATGTCAAAATTGGAATGTTTAAAATATAATTGAAAAATAAATATTTTAAGTGGAATGATTTAAATGATTATTAAACAGACATAGATAATTATTGTATCAGAATCATTTATTTATTGTGAGTTAGTAATATCTCCACTCATAATTTAAAATAAAATATTTAAAAAATCTCGGGAAATCTGTAAAGATTCCCAGGAATCGGGATTTCCAGTTTTTACTGATTTCCCGGGAAATTTGTCCCGGGAATTTCCCGGGAATGCAGCTCTAATTATACATATTTCTTCTAAATGACTTACTTAAACACGTACTTAAATTTAAACTTTACAGGAGAAAGTTTATTTTTCTCCTAAACTATGTACTTTTCGATTCACCTGGTAGATACACGTGCAGGGCTGATGCCTGCCAGGTCATGGTTTTTAGCCTTGGTGTGCTATGAATTATCACTATACAAATTTCTAGCCTTACAGGAAGACCGTTAGTAGGAGGGTTCACTAGCTCTTAGACTAGTTATTATTACGTACATATTATTATTACGTTCATCCATTATTATATTAAAGAGCAGTGGGTTTAACGACTCACCTTGTCTGACTTCGCTTTGTACTGGTATAAACTGTGTTAATTTTCCATTTATCTTTGCCTGTATTCGATTATGAAAGTAGATGTTTTCGATGGTTTGTATAATATTGATTCGTGTGTTTCTTCTAATATACAGTAGGTGTAAGACGTCTTAAAACGTCTTAAAAGACGCTGTTGCGTCTTTTTGTTAATTATTTTGTTGTAATTGGCATATATGGCGAAAAGATTTGATTCCGATCCAGAGCACCACTACAAGCTGTCCTGAGGATACCAAGAGGTTGAAATGGCCATAGACAGATGGTAGTGGTCTCTGAATCGTAATTATATCTTAACTGCCTTTACCGAACTGCGTTTTTAGCCACGTATTGAGTACTAGGAATCAGATTTGTTGATCTTTATTTAGATAAATTGATGTGTTGTGGAATGCATATTCTAGATTCCCCACGTCTATGCATTTATCGCCCTTTTTCCTTGCAAATTTTAGGACAGGGTATAGGTAAGAATTTGTTTCCGACCTAAGAAATCTAAAAGATTTTATTTGGAAATATTATTTTTTCTTAAATGGAGTCTCTTGGGTTTCTTGTCTTTGGAAAATTATTTGAGTGCTTTATTGTTTGATAAAATGAAAAATTAACTTCCATCAAATAACGGTCGAATTTACTTAACGATTTGTTAAAATTGGAATATTAATAGAAGTAAAGTCATTTGAACTTTATAAATGGCAAAATACTAAATGATTCAGGGCAAATCATTGGATCGAAATAACAAAAATTAAAAATTAAAAAAAGTTCGATATTGTAGTTATTGCTGTCCGCCTGTCCATTAGTACAGTCAATACGGCAGTATATAGAGAAGAACTGTAGTAGGCTTAGGATTCGGCAATAAAAGTTAATCTTCTTCTTCTTTCATTTCGTTCCAGAATTACCTTGGTCGTTCCACTCATCGTTTTGCTACTGGTGAATGATCTCTGTCTATCTTTATTACTATGTACTGAGTCGTGTTCTCTGTATAGTCATTTTACTTCACTTTTCCTTTTTTACCAATCCGTTAACGTTTTCCATTGCTGCTTCCTTATACGTGCTTCTGACTCATCGTCAAGTGATTTGTCATCAATTCTTCCGAGGTGTTTCATTTCTGCAGTTTCTAGAATTCATTGTGTTCGTCTGTGTTGGGTCGAGTTTGCGCATCATGAGTCATTATTGGACTGACAACTGTTTCTTCTTTCGTTACATTTTATTCTCCGCATTGTACCATTCAGATATCTCCGACTATGTTTGTTCTAGTACTTATTCTTCTACTTCTGTATCAAGATTTCTGTGGCTTGGTAGAGTGATGCCCACGCATTTGAATCCCATCATCCGTTCTATCGATTTTCCATTCATCTACAGTCTGCACTTCACCTATTCGTTTGACGCCACCATACTAGGCCTGGATCCCGCGTACCAAAAAAAAGTTAACTAATAGCAAGCTGCAAATTTGTTAAGAGCTTAACTGTGTCTAGTCGGACAAAATTTGATGTATGGGAACACTGGAACAGGGGAAGTTTTAATTGTGGAACGTGATTTTAATTTTGGAACTTGTCATCCTGACAAGTTTATGATTGTGAAAAGTAGCAGGTTGTTTTTAAGTTTATTCAATAACAAACTTTATATATTAAAAAATGTTTGTTCGACAAATATGTTGGGCATTTTAATAAGTCCGACTCGTAGAACATGTCAAATGACAGGAATTAATATGTTGGTGATAAATAGCAGTAACAAATCAATTGGAAGTTCTGTCCGACAAAATCCTTGGGTCGTTTTCGTAGTCTGACGTTCGAAACCGGTAACTTGTTCTACAATTAAAACTTCCCCAGTGTTCCCTGCATCAAAGTTTGTCGGACTAGACACCGTTAAGCTATCAACAAATTTTCAGCTTGCTACCAATAAACTTCTTTTGGTACGCGAGATCCAGGCCTATACATGTTGTTTTGTATGATTGAATATGTTGTAAGTATCATATAAAATTTCCTCTTTCTTCGTTTTAATGAGATGTATCAAAAGACTTTACCTTCATTCTTGCAGTACCCTATTCTTATCTATAATTATCTATATTCCATTTCCGGAAGAACTAGATAATTGAATAAAACTAATTTACACTTAAACTGGGAGAACTTTTTTATCCATATTTTAGGGTTGCTGTTGTGATTGCGCATTGAAGTCTCCAATATAATTTTTGAATGGTACTTAAAAAAAGTTTTAGAGACTGGAAGCTAGTTTTGATTCAACAACTTTACAAGAATCTTTACAGACGTTAGGAAATTGTCCTCTAAAAGTTTATTGCTTAGTATGTAGTGCAGTCAATGAAGGTTTTCACCTCCGATTGCGTTGAACCTCCATCGATCTTCATGAAAATTGGTGGATAGTTAAAAGATACCTTAAGAAACAAAGGTGACATGGTGCATGGAAATTTGCGCTTTTACCCTGAGGGGAGATGCCCCCCTTTTCGGGGGTGAAAATTATTTTATTAAAAATACCTCCAGAAATCGATAGAGGGTCTAATTTTAAGTAAAATTTGTTATTATAAAGTTATTCAAATGAGTTGTTGTAGATCAGAGATTTTTATTTTTCGTGAAAAAAATGCTTGTTTTAACATGGTTTTTACAACAGTAAGTTTTTTCACAAAAGTTGTTATTAACTAAATTGAAGCTAATAAAAAATAAAACAAACATGCTATTACAAAAACCTTTTAGTACATACACAAAGTGAGTTATAGGTAGGTAATTGAATGTATATTTTTTCGGCGAGTACTCAAATCTTAGTATTCAAGCTTAAACAACAGGAAAATGATGCATTTTATTAAATATAGCTACTTAACATTTTTTAAAGCACTTAGAAATAGCTATCAAAAAAGCTATAGAAAAAGTCAATAGGATTAAAATTAAGCAAGTTATGATGAAAATAAGGGGACCTTTTCGAATTTTTTAGGAAAAAATGAAAAATAAAACATACCTACGTCATTTCAACAAAAATTAAAATTTGTAGTAATCCCTATAATAATTTCTTTATTCTAACACGTGTAATGACCACAAAAATTTTGACTGGTTTAAAATTCATATTTTTGAAAAAAATATGATTTAAAAAAAATCTGAATTTTTCAAATATTCGTAAATTTCATTTTCTTTTGATAATATGTAACTCCAAAAATACTCGATATACGTAAGAAATCATCTAGACCTACATTTTAGTTTTTAGTTTGTTAAAGCTTTTAGTTATCTTTTAATTTTTGTATGATAAAAAATGACCGAGATAGAAACGTTTAAAGCCTAAATTTTACTGTAAGTACCATGTAGCCGGTACCCTTTAACCTTTTGTCTTTTAAAAAATAATGGATTTAGAAAACTAAGTTTAATACCATGTTATAGCTCTTGCAATTATATTTAAACTGATTGTCGGATAAACCTGACATAAAAATTAAAGGAGTTATTCTAAAAAACCAATAAGTTTTTTTTGGAAACATTTTTGTAGCAGAGATTTTGTATGTATAAAGGGTGCGGAGAAGTCCAATTACTCGTTTGTAGTAAGAAATACGAAAAAAAATTATTTAGGTCTTAGGTGAAATTGGGACAAAGATAGGATCAGAATTTAAAAATATTTTCAAATATACAGGGCCACCCGTATTGAAAGATTGAAACAAACTTATTTTTTTAATAGAACACCCTGTATATTTTGACATTTTTGGATTCTTCTCGATATTTTCATTCTTAAAATATAAGGTTTTGCAATGTTATACGAAGTAGGTAGTTTAAAAGATAACGTTTTTTTTTGTTAATTTCGTAGCAATATTCACACTCTGTATTCCAAGTATTCCACATACCTAACTGCTTTTATTTGTGAGTTATTGTGAATTGCAACAACAATATGTTAGGTGAAATTTTATTAGTTTGCCCGCGAAAATATTCAATCAAAAATTTTTTTCATGATTTTCGATTACAGGGGTGGTTGCTAAAAGGGCTGAAAAATTAATTAAAAATATAAATCATGCATATATATCTTAAAAAAATATTTATTTTATTCAATTAAACGAGATGAACGAGATTACTTCCACCAGAACGCTGAAATCTGAATATTTACCATTAAAAAAGGGTGGATTTCACCCCTAAAATGTAAAAAGCTGAAGTTGGCACCATATCACTTTTATTTCTTGATGTATCCTCTAACCAGTCACCCATTTTCATGAAAATCGATGGAGGTTCCAGTAAATCGGAGGTAAAAATCTTCAGTGACTGTACTTTCAGAAATATAAAAAAAATTAGGAAAGGGCTTGATTTCACCCCTAAAATGCAAAAAGCGCAAGTTGGCAACATATCCCTTTTGTTGCTTGATGTATATTTGAACTGCTCACCAATTTTCATGAAAATCTATGGAGGTTCAACGAAATCGGAGCTAGAAACTTTCAGTGACTGCACTTTCAGATACAGTTGAGTCCCTGAATCTTTACCCGTGCGTCATCATTTAAAGCATACGAAATAAGTCGATGATAAGTCGGAAATTGAAACTTACTAAACGCAACTGCAAGTGATAGTAAGTGACTTGCTGTTGCGTTTAGTAAATTTCAATTTCCGACTTATCATCGACTTATTTCGTATGCTCTAAATGATGACGCACAGGTAAAGATTCATGGACTCAACTGTATATAACAAGAATTAAAAAAAGGGTTATTTTTACCCCTAAAATGCAATGAGCGCAAGTTGGCACCATACCACTTTTGTTTCTTGGGGTATCCGCTAACTACTTACCAATTTTCATGAAAATGGATGAGGTTCAACGAAATCGGAGGTAAAAACCTTCAGTGAAGTGAAAGTGAAAAGTGAAAGTTGGACTTTCAGAAATATAAAAAAAAATAGGAAAGGGCTGGATTTCACCCCTAAAATGCAAAAAGCGCAACTTGGCACTATTTCACCTTTGTTCCTTGAGATATCCTCTAACCACTCACCAATTTTCATGCAAATCTATGGAGGTTCAACGAAATTGGAGGTAATAGCTCATAACCACCTTCAGTGACTGCACTATAGTTAAAATGCACAAATGCCGTTGTCCAATCATACCCAATAAACAAATAACATGAATAATAACTGATTTTCAAGTTTCTCCAAGAAGTAGGAGAGGAAGACCAAAGAAGACCTGGAAAGAAACTCTTAGGCAGGACGTATCAGTATAAAAGACAAAGTGAGAATGAAGGGTGGATTTTATTTATTGGATTTAGTGATAGAAGCACAGAAATTTCCGAACGCATTCTAGCGGGAAGCAGTGCTTACTGGAAATTCAACACCTTTTTCCAAAGTAAGCAGCCCACTCAAAATACAAAATAGACCAGGGCGCATCTGTAAAAATATTAGTACATTTGGACGTTGAGAGGTGACTCAAATTTTTTTGCAGAAATTGCTTGAAGATAACTCAAGTAATAATATTTGAGTTATCCTCCCTCTCAAAAAGGTCCGGAACATTGCTTAAATAATCAAAATGTCAAAAATGAAGTAAAAATTCGACTTTTTTCTTCGTTTTTTGATTATAACTTTAAAAGTTTCAATTTCCAAGAAAAGTTGTATTAACATAAAAGTTGCGTAATTAAATTTCCTACATCATAGAATTGGTTAAAAATTTAAAAAATAGTCACCCTTGTTGTAAAATAGCAATAATTGCGAGAAAACATACAAAAACAAGTATTGGCATTTTACGTTTTTCAACCATTTATGCTACACTTAGGACCTTCATATTTCACCCAGAAAAACTTTATGATACAGTAAAACAATACTGTAAATTTCATTAAGATCGGTTTAATAGATTTTGCAAAATAAATTTTGCAATCCAACTTTTGCAAAAAAATTCTTTTTTTAAAATGTTACAGGACTGAAAATAAAGCAGATAGCAAGTTCACATTTTTTTTTTGCTTATAGAAGTGTACTGTACCTTTCATTTGCAATTTGCAAAACTAAAATCGATTAACAACCACGGCGTCAGGAATTTTTTTAAATAAACATTAATTATTGGTGCTACGCGCAGGACAGCGGATAGTTTGCTCTGATTGGGCATTCCAATGACCTTTGAAGATGATTAATACATTTTAATTTTTATTACATTTCGATATAAATAAATTTGTTTATTGCAAACTAAAAACACATACTCTATCCTTTGAAATAACACTTTTTTTAGCAAAAACTTTTTTTGTTAATATATTTTAACTTAGAGACTAAAAATTTATTATTTTTAAACATATTTAATTATTTAAACAATATTTCACAAACAATAATAACATTAGTTTGATTTTTGTGGAATTAAAATATTAAAATACAACAAAATATAGAGTAAGAAAATAATATGTTAGATAAAGATTGGAAGAAATTTTGGTGGAAATCAACTTGTGTGAATCGAACACCGCTGTCCTGCGCGTAGCACCAAAAATTAATGTTTATTTAAAAAATTTCCTGACGCCGTGCTAATTAATCGATTTTAATTTTGCAAATTGCAAATGAAAGGTACAGTACACTTCTGCAAGCAAAAAAAAATCAACTTGCTATCTGCTTTATTTTCAGTCCTGCAACATTTTAAACAAATGAATTTTTTTTGCAAAAGCTGGATTGCAAAATTTATTTTGCAAAATCTATTACACAGATCTTAATGAAATTTATAGTGTTGGTTTACTATATCAGAAAGTTTTTCTGGGTGAAATATGAAGGTCCTAAGTCTAGCATAAATGGTTAAATTATGGCTATTTTGCAACAAGGGTGACTATTTTTTAAATTTTCAACCAATTCTATATTGTAGGAAATTTAATTGCGCAACTTTTATATTAGTACAACTTTTCTCAGAAATAAATAGTTTTAAAGTTATAATCAAAAAACCAATAAAAAAATGTAATTTTTCCTTCATATTTTGACATTTTGATTAGTTGAACAATGTTCCGGACCATTTTGAGTGGGAGGATAACTCAAATATTAATATTTGAGTTATTTTCAAGCAATTTCTGCAAAAAAATTTGAGTCACCTCTCAACGTCCATCTCAAAACAGATACGCCCTGGACTAAAACTGAAATTTATAGAACAGCAATTAAAACAGTGCTTGAACGGAAACAATGTGCATGACACAGAAAGACGACTTAATATTAGGTACCCTAGGTAGGAAATAATACGGACAATAGGGGGCCCAATAAACCAACGTAATCGTAAATTTGGAACATTGATAAACCGCGAAATAAGGAAATTTTTGAAAGGAAAGGACATTGTCAGATTTAAAAAGATTCAGATAGATGAGACAACTTAAAAGAAGAGATCTAAAAGAAGTTATCAAGAAAATCATCAAATGGAGGCAGTAAACTAGAAAAAAAAACTACATAGAAAATTGTGGATCTGAGAAAGATTAGTCTGATTAGTGTACAAACTGGAAAGCTGTAATTTGAATATTATGTTTATAGGTCTGGATCCTGCGTATGAAAAAAAGTTGATTAATAGCAAGCTGAAAATTTTTTAATAGCTTAAGGGTGTCTAGTCGGACAAACTTTGATGTATGGGAACACTGGAGCAGGGGAAGTTTTAATTGTGGAACAGGTTAAAAATTTGGAACGTCAGACTACAAAAACGTCCCATGTATTTTGTCGGACAGAACTTCCAATTCATTTGTTATTGTTTCATTAAACTGTCCTGCAAAAATCAGACTGCTATTTATCACCAACTGGGCATTTTAATGAGTGGAACACGTAGAACATGTCAAATGACAGTAATTATGACAGGTGACAAATAGCAGTCTGATTTTTGCATGAGAGTTTAATGAAAGGGTAACAAATCAATAGGGCTTTTCATTCACAGTGATTTGTTTCGAGCTTCTGTCATATGTCGTATAATCCGTGTATATTAATATTATACACAGATTATACAACATATGACAGAAGCTGGAAACAAATGACAATCGATGAAAAGCCCTATTGGAAGTTCTGTCCGACAAAATACATGGGACGTTTTCATGGTCTGACGTTCCAAATTTTTAACCTGTTCCTCAATTAAAACTTCTCCTCTTCCAGTGTTCCCATACATCAAAGTCTGTCCGACTAGACACCCTTAAGCTATTAACAAATTTTCAGCTTGTTATTAATCAACTTTTTTTTTCATACGCGGGATCCAGAGCTATTACATTATATGGGGCCAAGCCACAATTGATTCTAATTCAAATTACATTTTTAAATAACACTAACGTTTTAATTAAAATCAATTGTGGCGTGGTCTCATGTAAACAAATTATTTAAATTATACATGCCACAAGAAAGGATCACAAGGTTCAGAATATTTGAAAAGCCATACGCAAAAACAACAAATATCTATATACATATATATCTTTTTAATGGAATGCAAAAAATCGAAAAAATCGCGTTTTTTGCACTAAATTGTTAATAAACAAAAAAACTGCTCCGAATTCTTGGTAGGAAACACGTATGTTTTCTTTCTAAATTTCTATAATAACTAAAAAAGTTGTCAGATACCTATATTATTCAAAGTCCCGATAAAAATCTTACTTTTCTGGACACCCTGAATACGCAACCCTGGAGTGGGACTCCGTGCAATATAATATTGTATTGTAGGATTCTGCATAGAAACGAAACGACCAAAATAATCGTATTCACGTGAAAATATCGATGCCGAAGCACACCAAAGCGATAGAAACTTTTCTACATGTAGTATAACTACATTGCACAGAGTCCCGCTGCTGTCCTATTTTACTAAATTAATATATGTACTAATAGTCAGTATTGAATTATTTCGTATGTGTTAATTTCAAGTTCGTTTAAATTTAGTAAAGTATTTAACGGTTTCCCGCTAGTCTGACACTTCGCTGTAAAGTTTAAACACTTTTATACCATTCCACAAAATTTATTTATTTTGTTTGTTTCGCCACCTGTCGTAGAACTTCGGTCTCAACGTTGCTGTTGAGATATCTATTCCGAGATATCTCAATTTCATTTCCTGTTATTTTCGGCCGTTCACTTCCAGTTTATATCTGATTGGCTATTTAAATGTAATAATATTGCCAGTTATTCTGAATACTTTAGCTATTGTTAAAGATAATCTTCATTTTCTACGCATATGGCATCCTTCGAATAACACAGAATTTCTATATTTTTATTAGTGCAGTCACTGAAGGTGGATATGAGCTATTACCTCCGATTTCGTTGAACCTCCATCGATTTTCATGAAAATTCTTGAGTGGTTATAGGATACCTCCTTGAATAGGATAGTATTTTATCCTATCCATATCCAAGTCTAGAGAAAAACTTATTTGCCTTGACTACCTATATTTAAATGAGAAAAAACTGTTGTTTGATCTGATAATGGACGTGATAATAAAAAGGGTGAGATTATTAGCACAATATATTATATTGTTCTACCCTTTAATCCTTAAACCCTATAATCTCACCCTTTTTATTATCACGTCCATTATCAGATCAAACAACAGTTTCTTCTCATTTAAATATAGGTGTCAAGACAAATCAGTTTTTCTCTAGACTTGGCAATGCCAGGTATTTGACGTTAATATATACCTTTAGTAAGAAAACTTAATCAACTATTCTAAGTGGGAAATAAGCCACAATTTAACTAAAAAATTAATTTTATTAACGTTTTGACATCCACATCGGATGTCGTTAAATTATATTAGGAAAATTAGATTAATATTTTGTATTTTGACGACATCCGATGTGGACGTCGAAACGATAATAAAATCATTTGTAGTTAGTTAGGTCGTGGCTTATTTCCCATATATCGCTTAGTTTGAATGTAATCGACATTTAATATTGCTCATTTGAAAGGCCTTTTCAAGCACTACAAAAGGTATTAGTATCATTATACATCCGCAACGGTGTCATTTTTCAATGAAAATGGCTACTTTTCAACCACGCATAACTCAAAAAGTATTGAGTTTCAAAAAAAATTATCAAACAGTTTTTGCTTAGAATTCGGTTCTCTGGCCATTTCCGTGGCTATTTTACCCAAACAATGTTCCACCCCCGAGAAGATGTGGGAACCACCCCCAAGATAAAAGCGTACATCAACCATCAACATAGGGTAGACTTTGTTTCTTAATCTATTCGCTACTTACTGTGAAAATATCAAGTAAATCGATGTAGTAGAATGGAATTCGGAGCAAAATACCCTCATTGACTGCCCTAATAGATTTTCTTACTAATATGTATTAGTAGGGGAGCATTGGATGCTAAATTTGCAGTTATTAAAGCGACATGGGGACCTATTGGGTTGTGAAGATTAGGTCCTAAAACCAAAAAAATTAAGTTTTCTATTTTAGTGGGGAATTTCCATCTTTTAAATTTAATTTTCCATTTCTAAAAATCGGTTTTTCCGATTATAGCGCCAACTATCCATAATTCAAAAAATGTCTCGAATAAAAGTTACTTATGTTTACGTAAGAAATCCAAATCTTCAATAAAAAATGGGAGTTCCTATTTAAGATTTTAAAGTAACCCCACACCCCACCTCCGTGGGGGTCATGTTTGGTATCATTCGATAGATTTTAAAAAAATATTAAACACGGATTTTTCAGTTTTTTGATTTGATGTTAATTTCGCGAAATATTCGCTTTTTTGTGAAACTTTGTGACTTACTCAGATCGTCAGATTTTTGAAATACATATACACTGTTCTTCATGTACTTACTTAACTTACCTTGTCTTAATCTGACGTTTTCGTCACGATCTTAATCGCACGTAAATTTTTGTACATGTTAAAACGCTACATCAGCGCGTTATCAAGACGAAAAACGCGTTCCAAGATTGCAGCTTTTGTTTTGAATATTTTGTCGGGTTATTTGACACACATATACGTAATATATTAAAGGATGGCGGTACACAGCCCAATTTGAAAAATATGTTAGTATGTGGAAATTACTCTAAGTATAATTAAATAAAAGAAGAACAAAAAATTACACTTTTTTCGAATAAACTTTTTATCCCACGCCTAGATTTTGTGTCACATTGGAACTACTAAAATCGTTTATCTATAACAAGAAATCGAACTTAACCGACAACATTTGGCAACATAGAGAAATAGTCACCGTTATCACAATGCCTATTATTACAATATTGTGCTTTCGACTTTGATAGTGTCACCTACTTCCGACGCACTGTTGCCAAAGGTTCGCAAAACTTTCGAAAAACGGTGCGGCAAAACTTTCGCTCAAATTAATATTAACGACACACTGATGTAGCCTCTTAATACTTGTAGATGTAAATAAAATTATATTTTCCAATGAAAAACCATGAATTTTTTTCTAATTTAATCATTGTTTCTATCAATTAATAATAAAAATTTCGAGAACAATAATTATAATTATTTGCATAAATCAATGTTATAAAAATTTTTTGAAAAATAGAAATTTTAATTATTTCTCTACATTTTTTAATGAAAATATTGTGACACCGTTTTTAACAAAGCTAGCTGACCCCACCTAGCTGTCCGCCCTTTTGGATTTTGATTCTACAATGAATCAATTGTGCAAGTTGCGGACATATTCTCGATGACGAGCATAACCCAAAAACTTTGCGTATTCACCCTTGTCCGCCCCTGGAGATTTTATTTAGTTTTTTCATGATCTACTTATTCCCAAATTTTGGTACACTATCTCGTTAACGAAGGTCACAAAAAACCCCTATATTTTTATATTCAACCCTACCCACCACCCCTTTATACCCAAGCAGCGTTCCGCCCCTGGAGATTTTAGTTAGTTATGTCATGATCTGCTTATTGCCAAATTTTGGTGTACTATCTCGATCACGAACGTCACAAAAAAACACTTATGATTTATATATTCTCCCCTGCCCCCACCCCTTTGTCGGACACGCAGCGTTCGCCCTTAGAGATTTTACTTAGTTACGTCATGAACTGTCTCGATTTTTGGTGCACTATCTCGATCATGAGCGTCAGAAAAAAATAGTAAAAACCGCGACTTTGACCTCGTATAACTACCCTCGTCCCCCACTCTGGTTTCCGGCTCTGGGGATTTAACTTAGTTACGTCATGGTCTACTTATTCCCAAATTCTGGTGCACTATCTCGATCAGGAACGTCACAAAAAAACCCAATTATAATTTTTATATTCACCCCTTCCCCCACCGCTTTGTCGGCCACGCAGGTTTCCGCCCCTGGAGATTTTAATTAGCTTACGTCATGAACTAGTTATTCCCAAATTTTGGTGCACTATCTCGATCATGAGCGTCACAAAAAAATAATAAAAACCGCTACTTTAACCCCTTATAACTACCCTCGTCCCCCAATCTGGTTTCCGGCTCTGGGGATTTTACTTAGTTATGTCATGGTCTACTTATTCCCAAATTTTGGTGCACTATCTCGATCAGGAACGTCACAAAAAACCCAATTATAATTTTTATATTCACCCCTTCCTCCACCTCTTTCTCGGCCACGCAGCGTTCCGCCCCTGGAGATTTTAATTAGTTACGTCATGACCTACTTATTCCCAAATTTGGTGCACTATCTCTATCAAGAGCGTCACAAAAAAATAATAAAAACCGCGACTTCGACCCCTTATATCTACCCTCGGCCCCCACTCTGGTTTCCGGCCGTTGGGGAAAGTAATGTACACAACTAGTATAACATATATCCCCATATAGTTTTTCCATATTACTTATCACGCACAAAATCCGCTCCCAGCTCTTAGACTAAATTAAAATAACATAAAACTCATCGTAATTGTATTTTTTATACACCCACATGTATACATCTAAATTAAAAAACAAATTTATACCGATCCGTATTCGTAATAGGATTATTTCAGAAATAAAACCCAAAGCTCCTAACTCCTTCATCATTTGTAAATTTTGTGTAACAGTTCAGTTCAGCGAGATCGTCGGAGATAAACGAAGAGGTACAGTTTTGACCTCTATAAAGTATACAAAGAAGCCGGAAACAAAAGACACGCAAACCGCAACAAAAATCGGCGGATTAAAATGGGCGGGTCATGGCACTAGACCGGCCGATACAGGTCAGAAACCGGAACGAATAACGAAAGAAGCTTGAGAAAGTCGGGGCCCCCCAGAGGGCATAGTGCCTGCTAATGATGTTTGAGTTTCGTCAATTAACGCCCGTTCTTTTTTGTGAAACACTATATTGGTTAGGGAAGTATCCTTGTGAATTTATAAATTACCGAGCTTTAAAAGGTATACTGGACGAAAATAACTATTAATTGATTAGGAAGGTAAAGGATGTGAGATTCAATTGAGGATTTACGCAAAGCAGGTCAACTGTATTCGTTTTTTATTGTTAGCAAACAATGAAGAAGGTTCGAAGAATTTGGGCGACATTTTAAGCGTGATTAATTTGATAGGTAAGGGCTAAACACATAATTGGACGAACGAAAATTTTACTTTTAATATTAACAATATTAAAGCCTTTTCTAAAACCTGCCTGTTCATATGGTTGGTATTCATCTAATTTCCTTGTTAGTCGGGTAGTTATGACTTTGGTGAGTATTTTAAACAGATGTGACAGTAGACTGATGGGCCTGTAGTTTTCCAACTTTCGATTATCTCCTTTCTTGTGTAATAAGATTACTTTAGAGTTGTTGTTCCAGCTCTTAGGGACTTTGCCCTGGTGTAAACAATTGTCTATAAGCTTAGTTACAATTGCAATGAGTTCCTTACCTCCTTCTAATATCATATCTGTGGTAATCCTATCTTCTCCTGCAGCTTTATTTCTCTTCATGTTTTCCAATGCTGTAGTTACCTCTGAAATTGTTACTTTTGGCATTTTTTCCGATCCAACTACAACAACTATTGAAAAAAATAAGAGTATGAAATGCCTCAGACCGACACTAGGACGACGTCAGATAATATCATTAATGGGAAAAGACGAAAATGAAATCACAACTGGAGAAAACATACTGAAACGAATAGAAGAATTTTACACGGAACTCTCCAGAACACATCAACAAAATGTATGCACTAATTTAATAATAATATTATATTAATATATTATATACTAATTTAATTTAATATGCACCAACTTACTATAACCGATAGAAAATTTAACATGTTAATTTCCCCAAAAAAGACTAAATGCATGGTTATAAAAGCAAATCTAATAAGGTGTAAATTAGAGCTTGATAGAGCTAGAAGTGCGGAGATGCAAGGTGGACAATACTAATAACTGGGTGAAGAACAGAAGGGTAGACTGGAACGACCACATAAGCCGAATGACAACAAATAGAGTAGTAAGGACGGCGAGAGACGGTTCCCCCAATAGGAAGACGATCAGTGGGAAGACCACGAAAACGATGGAATCACAACTTACTGGAAGCACATTGAAAAACAGAGTCATGTCTACACAAAAAGAAGAAGATTAGGGTTTCTTCAGAGAGCGCATATTCGGCCCCTCGACTCGGCGGCCCGAATTTTAGTAGTTCAGAGAGAATCAAATATGCGCTCTCTGAAGAAACCCTAATAAGGGTTGAAACTAGTTAGAGTGCTTTTGGCGCAGGGGCGGCCCGTCGGGGTAGGCCCCGACGGGCCTTCAAATGTAGTACAATAATATATATTATTAATATAAATTACTTATTTCAAAATTGTAATTTATAAATTTTGACACAATACCTACAATAAAATAGCAAAAATTATCCAAATTATTTGTAAAAATATCCAAAAAATTTTCTCCGTAGTTATAATTATTGTACGCTCCTTGTAGTATCAGTAGTACTGTATAAGATTCTATATTCTTCCTGGGTCAGGCACTTGAAAACGTAGCCTGAAATAGAACGACGCCAACACCGAATTGACGTGCGATCTCTCTCTGTTTACGCGAGCAGGCCTGCTGCAGGTCTCGCGTATTCTACGATTTTGAAAGGGCGCATAGGCACAGAGTCTTATAGCCGGACCTCCAAAATTTTATCAGTTGCTTCTCTTGTGTCTTGTGAAACTGTTTTAAATAATTTTGTTTTTTGATTTTGGCTGTTATTAGTAGGTTAAGTATTGAATAAAACTAGGTAGGACAAATTAAATTTGTTTATGAAAACTGAATAATAAACAGGTAAATTTGAGATCGGTCTATTGAAGGGCATTTTAATTTTATATTAATTTAGTAATAATTCACTAACGACAAATAAATCTGTGAATAGTTATTTGTCAGTCGTCCATTATATTTTATAGATATAGATAGAAGTGTTATTAGAATTTATAGATAATTAAAAATTTAAAGCGAGGTTAATTGTTAACTTATCAATTTATTCGAAGAGTAAATTATTATTTGATACAAAAATAAAATAAGTAATATTTGACGTTGTTGAAACGTAGGTGTGTTAGTTTTATTGGTGGAAAAACTTTAGTCATCGAATATGAATATTTTAAACGATGTAATATGCAGTTTGATCGAGACGCCTTATTCAAGGCGCCAAAATCAAGAAAGGTCAGAAATTATTTCAATGGGCTGGCCTTTACCAAATTTAACAATTTTATCCACAGATAAGACAAAAGACAATCGACCATTTTCGAGATCGTTTAAAACAATATGGTATGAAAATCATAAATGGCTAAGCGGAAGTTATTTTAAAAATTCACTTTTCTGTTGGCCTTGTCTGTTGCTCTCAAATTTGAAGCAAAATGTTTGGCTGAGTCAGGGATATTCAGATTTGAAAAATTTATCAGCTAGTTTAAAAAAACATGAATCTTCGAAAGAACATTTAAACAATTGCTTAGGTTTAAAACGGTTAGAAAAAAATAAACAAACTATTGATAGTGCTTTAGCTTACAAATTTCTCTATCTAATAAGATATATAATGAAGAAGTTGAAAAAGATTGAAGAAGTTGAAGAAATTGATGTTACAATTCTGTTAGTAAAACAAGAACCTGCATTTCGCGGTCGTGATGAGAGCCACAATTCTTCAAACATGGGTAATTTTAAAGAAATTTTTAATTTAGTAGTTAAACGCGATCAGGAAATCCAGGATCATGTTAAAAAATAGAAGGGGTGTTCACGGGTTTGTCAAAAACAATACAAAATGATTTAATAGATTGCCTTGCCGATTACGTAAAAAATGAAATTTCAACAGAAATTAATGAAAGTCAATTTTTTTCTATACTAGCGGACGATACTACTGATATAACCGAAAAATCACAGTGTACTTTAACAATCCGTTTTGTTAAAAAAGTTGGTCAGGTAACAGAAAGATTTTTAGGGTTTTTTGATGTTAGCGAGAATAGATCTGCAGACGCTCTATACAGTTTAATTTCAAACGTGCTTGAGCCATATGATTACAAAAATAAATAAATTGCTCAATTTTACGATGGTGCAAGTGTAATGGCTGGCTCTTTAAACGGATTACAATCAAAAATTAAAGTAGATGCTCTAAAAGCAATTTTTACACATTGTTGCGCTCATAGATTACATTTAGTATTGCAAGACGGCTCAAAATGTATTACAAATTGTAAGACATTTTTTGTCGCCTACCCGAAGTATATGTGTAGCCTACCCGCATACTGAGGTCGCGAGCCGCCACTGTTTTGGCGCTCTCTCAACTAACTAAAATAAGACGGCTCTTGTTTCGGTTCACAACGAAATTATTATTTTTTATTATTATTTATTATAAACATAATTGGAGCTTACTCAAATGAAATAGGCGAAACATAGTATCGCGGAGATTGTCATGATAAACTAATTCACAAAATTGTTAAAAATTACGTGTGTGCTATGACGTTGTAATTGATACTGTTTTATACAGTGTACAAATTAATAGATCCTCCTCCTACTCCTCTATCCTTTATCCTTCGTAAGGATTTGGTGACGTGATGGTATTCGAAGTATGGTTGCTATCTATTCTTCTTTCTCCTGGGCGTAGTGTGTGCTGACCATCGTAGTGGCGATCTTCCTCGGGTTCTTTTACCATCTACTAGGCTTGTTCAATTCAAACGTAGCTTTGGTCCACAAAAAAATTATTGGTAATCATATCTACAAATAATTACTACTTTATCTGAGGCACAGATTCCATTGTTTCACCAACCGATGCATACCCTGTTTAAAGAATGTTTGTGGTTGTAGGTCGAAGAATTCTTTAACACGTTCGGTGCCCATCTTGAACAAGCGCCACTTGGCTGGTACCACGTAAAGTTTGTTTAGCAGTAAATGATTGACTTCAATTAATGCGGTCGTAAATATTATTAAACTTATCTGACTTGGCTCATTGTTAAGACCGGTCCGGAGCGATAAGCAAACGAGGTAGACAGAGTTGGTCTTTTGACAGTTAACACTGACTAGACGGTACTCCTACAATAAAGCAAAGGATCCACAAAATTTACAATAATTACGACGACAAAAACAAAAAAAAAACGGATGTAAAATATATTGCTTTGCCTTATATACCCAAAATTAATGTTTTCAAATGCGTTTTAAAATAAATTAAATCTATTTTAATTGCTAAGATTATAGAATAACAAACATTCAAACATATTTAAATTTTACCTGAAACCGGGCCTTTTATACTATTATCGGTTAACCCAGGATGTTTATAGTCGGTACTAATTGAAGTCAACCATTTACTGCTAAACAAACTTTACTTAAATCGTCCGTTTAGTAACACAGTAGGTACTACTGTCGCCACTTATGCGTCAGCGGTACCTTTGATAAAACCTTCGTGTCGCTACTCATGCTTCATGGGCACCGAACGTGTTAACGGCATTCTGTATTTTTTCGTCCATCTGAAAACGATTCCTTTTTACTGTCATTTTCAGTGCCCCAAAAATGTGAAAATCGTAGAGCGATAAATCGGAACTATAGCGTGGATACTCTAATATCCTCTATTTCTTTCGTTGTAGATTTTTTCACTTCTTCGGCGACATAAGGTAGAGCATTGTCGTGCAGAAAAATGACAACCTTTTCTGGACGTTTTAGTCATAATGCTTGATAAACCTTGTTTAAAGTTTCCCCATACAGGTTTTCGTTAATGTGCACTCTAGGTTCCGAAACCTCCATGAGCAAGGGCCCTTCATGGTTGAAAAAACATGTTAACATGACATTGCTCGCATAAGGTTGAAATTGGTATGGCCACACGGTGATTATATTTGGATGGATTGTTAACAACGAACGCCATTTTGAAGTCCCTTTACTGAAAATATAGTGGAGTCACTGAAGGTTTTCACCTCCGATTTCGTTGAACCTTCATCGATTTTCATGAAAATTGGTAAGTAGTTAGAAGATACTTCAAGGAACAAAGGTGACATGATGTTAACTTGCGCTTTTACCCTGGGGGTGGTTGCCACCCCTTCTCGGGGGTGAAATTTTTTTATTAAAAATAATACCAGAAATCGATAGAGGGGCAACCTCTAAGCAAAATTTGTTATATAAAGTTATTAACATAAATCAATACTTTTTAAGTTATTAAATATCAAAGATTTTATTTTTTCTTAAAAAAATGCATGTTTTAAAGCTGTTTTTCACGTATTACTCAAAAACTATAAGCTTTTGTAAAAAAGCTATTATTACCAAAATTAAAGATAATAAAAAATTTAATACACTCCCTACTTAAAGAACTAAACTAATGTTATTTTAAAGTGAGTTATGGGTAATTGAATGTATATTTTTTTCGACGAGTACTCAAATCTAAGTATTCAAGCTTACATAACGGGAAAACGATGCATTTTATAGAATATACTTGTTAAGCACTTGTCAAAGTACTTCGTAATACCTATCAAATGAGCGTCAGTAGAAGTTAATAGCATCAAAATTAAGCAAGTTATGATGAAAATAAGAGAACCCTTTCGATTTTTTTAGGAAAAAGTTAAAAACTAAACATACGCCATTTCCGCAAAAATTAAAATTTGTAGTAATCCTCACAAGAATTTCTTTATGTTATCATAGTTAATTATTTCAACAAATTTGACCGGTTTAGAATGCATATTTTTGAAAAAAAGGTATAATTTAAAACAATCAGAATTTTTAGAATTATCGTAGGTACTTTTCATTTACTTTTGATAATAACTCCAAAAATACTCAATATACTACGTAAAAAATGATAAATAACTAAATTTTAGTTTTTTCTGTAACAAATACTTTACCCATTTTACTATTTTTGTAGAGTAAAAAATAACCGAGATAGAAACGTTTAAAATTTCAATTTTGCTGCGAGAACCATGTAACCGGGGCCATTTAACCTTTTATTTTTAAAAAAGTAAGAGGTATAAATGACTATTTTGACGTTTTTTAATAGCTCTTGGAATAAAATTTTAACCAGTTATTAGATGAACTTGCTACTTTAAAATTTAACGGAGTTATTTACAAAAAAACAATAACATTTTTTAGAAAATTTTTTAAAAGATACATTTTGAAACATTTTTGGTGCATAAACTTTAATGCTATCAACTTGTTCGAGCACTTATTTGATAGATATTTCAATGAGCTTTGACAAATGTTTAATAAGTTTATGTTATAAAATGCATCATTTTCCTCTGGTATTTAAGCTTGAATACTTAGATTTGGGTACTCGACGAAAGAAATATACATTCAATTACCTATAACTCACTTTCAGTTAACATTGAAAGGTTTTTCTAGTAAGGAATTTATTTGATTTTTTATTAGCCTCAATTTTGACAATAATAACTTTTTTGTAAAAACTTATAGTTTTTGAGTTATTTATGAAAAATCGGTTAAAAACATGCATTTTTCTCACAAAAAATTAAAATCTTTGATCTTTAATAACTCAAAAAGTATTGATTTATTTTAATAACTTTATATAACAAATTTTGCTTATAATTTGTCGCTCTATCGAATTGTGGGGTTATTTTTTATAAAATAATTTTCACCCCCGAGGAGGGGTGGCATCCACCCCCAGGGTAAAAGCGCAAGTTGGCATCATGTTACCTTTGTTCCTTGAGATATCCTCTAACCACTCACCAATTTTCGTGCAAATCGATGGAGGTTCAACGAAATCGGAGGTAATAGCTCATATTCACCTTCAGTGACTGCACCAATAGTAGTCAAATACAAATCATCGGAATATAGGAACTGATCAGTGTGAAGTGTACAAACATAACTAACATTTTAGAACGTCAGTTGAGTGATTACAATTGTTTCCAAGGCTAACCTGATCAAAGATATGTTTTAATTTAACAAGCATATATTTTGCCTTCAACCACTAATCTTCCATACCTTCCTTTCTTCTGGCTATGTGTCCAAAATACCTCAATATATTTTGGTTGATGATTGCGGTAAGCCTAATGTTGATGTCGAGTTTTGTTAATATTGAGATATTTGCGCGGTGTACAGTCCAGGGTACGTGTATCATTCTAGGATGTACCCACACCACATTTCATAGGCCTCATACGCCGTGAGTCGGATGTTTTGATGGTATAAGTGTCTGTAGCGATAGGAAAGATAAGCGCCCGTACCAGGCTCAGCAGCGTGTTCTTTTTTGTGGCCGTATCTTTCCAGATTTTAATAAGTTTGCCCGTTGCTAATCCGGCCATTGTAGTTCGTCGACGCATCCACTTTTTCGCATCCACCATTGTTGGTGATAACAGAACCTAAGTATTAGTCCAGGGCTCATCTATTTTGAGATGGACGTTGAGAGGTGACTATGATAGAAGACGTTGAGAGGTTATGATATAGTAAAACAACACTGTAAATTTCATTAAGATCGATTTAATAGATTTTGCAAAATAAATTTTGCAATCTAGCTTTCGCAAAAAAAATTCATTTTTTAAAAATGTTGCAGGACTGAAAATAAAGCAGATAGTAAGTTGATTTTTTTTTGCTTATAGAAGTGTACTGTACCTTTCATTTGCAATTTTCAAAATTAAAATCGAATAATTACCACGGAGTCAGGAAATTTTTTAAATAAACATTAATTTTTGGTGCTACGCGCAGGACAGCGGTGTTCGATTCACAAAAGTTCTTCTAATCTTTATCTAATATATTATTTTCTTACTCTATATTTTGTTGTATTTTAATATTTTAATTCCACAAAAATCAAACTAATTTTATTATTGTTTGTGAAATATTGTTTAAACAATTGCATATGTTTAAAAATAATAAACTTTTATTGTCTAAGTTAAAATATATGAACAAAGAAAGTTTTTGCTGACAAAAGTGTTATTTCAAAGGATAGAGTATGTGTTTTTATTTTGCAATAAACAAATTTATTTATTTATATCGAAATGTAATAAAAATTAAAATGTAACAATCATTATCAAAGATCATTGAAATGCCCAATCAGAGCAAACTATCCGTTGTCCTGCGCGTAGCACCAATAATTAATGTTTATTTAAAAAAATTCCTAACGCCGTGGCAGTTAATCGATTTTAATTTTGCAAATTGCAAATAAAAGGTACAGTACACTTCTATACGCAAAAAAAATTTCAACTTGCTATCTGCTTTATTTTCAGTCCTGTAACAATTAAAAAAACGAATTTTTTTTTCGAAAGCTGGATTACAAAATTTATTTTGCAAAATCTATTAAACCGATCTTAATGAAATTTACAGTATTGTTTTACTGTATCATAAAGTTTTTCTGGGTGAAATATGAAGGTCCTAAGTGTAGCATAAATGGTTGAAAAAACGTAAAATGCGAATACTCTTTTTTGTATAGTTTTTTCGCAATTATTGCTATTTTGCAACAAGGGTGCATATATTTAAATTTTTAACCAATTCAATATTGTAGGAAATTTAATTATGCAACTTTTATGTCAGTACAACTTTTCTCGGAAATGAATACTTTTAAAGTTATAATCAAAAAACGAAGAAAAAAAATCGATTTTTTCCTTAATTTTTTGACATTTTGATTATTTAAACAATGTTCCGGACCTTTTTGAGAGGGAGGATAACTCAAATGTTAATATTTGAGTTATTTTCAAGCAATTTCTGCAAAAAAATTTGAGTCACCTCTCAACGTCCAAATGTACTAATATTTTTACAGATCCGCCCTGGTCTATATGTAATTGAAACAGCTTATCACTTCATACCCTTCTAAATTTCGTATTTCTGAACCTTTCTAGATGGTGAGCTTACACCAATCGTCTAGCCATTTTCCTGTGTTCCAGATTTCATTATATATTTTGAACTTATTTCAATTCCTATACACTACTAAGCCTCAATTAAGACTAAGCCACAATTGTTGCAATGAAATTTACATTGTTAACTACTGTTTGATTCTATTTCCATGCTGGAAATCGTTTTCAAAAAAGATTATTTTGGGGTGATTTTAATAGAAGTAGGTACACATTGCACACACATATAATATACACCAACAATGTATAACAGAAATAACCACACTCATAAACAAATTTAACAACTTTTTGGAAAATATCAATAAGAAGAAATACAATTACCAAATAAGAAAATGCAAACAGCACGACAGTTTTCCATCTGTTCAAAAGACAATTAAACGCTGATGCTCTTAAAAAGGTTTTAATTATGCTGTAACACTTTCAACAGTTCCTAAAGTAGATATAATTACTGTCTACGGAAGAATATAGAGTTCTGTGCAAAAAGTAACTGGAGAAAAGCACAAAATCAAAAGCACATGTTAGTAAAGAGGAGCTCAAAGCTATCAAAGCTCTAAAAGAAGATGAGTCCAGAAAAATGTTACCAGCTGACCAGTGCAATGCAACTTTAATTATGAACAAAAGTCAATATCAGGGCAAATGATCCATTTCATTGCCACTTGCTGCCACACTTCCACCATGTGAACAAGTCAAATCACAGCTCAAATGTTACCTGGGGTCTATTAGTAAAAATATTTGAAACACCCACGCTTAAGTTAGCATTTTCAACCTATGTTTCCTTGATGGATTACTTATACAGGGCTTTGACCCTCATATTTTTGTTATATTATATCTTTGTGGTTAGCATGTAAACTTCACGTAAGCCCTGATGATGACTGGTAAACCAGTCGAAAACTAGTTACGTGATTGTGATGTAGCCCTTTTTAGGGATTTTAAATATATACCTTTTATAAAGGATTTTACTGTTTTTTGTATTACATGGTATACAGCCAACTACAGGAAAACTTTTTCTTTGTGGATTTTCATTAGTGAAAATTTAAAAAATATATATATATGTAGCTTTTTTACAGGCCTTTTAGGCCCAGAGCTTTGTTATTCTCATCCATAGCTTTCTGTTATTTGTCAACTTCTTCCAGTCTGTTATTCCCTTTTCCTTTAGGTCTTCTACTATCGCCTCTCTCCATCGCTTTCGTGGTCTTCCTTTTTTTCTTTTTTAATCTCGTACTCTCCATGCTATTTTCTTGACCACTCTGTCATCGTTCATTCTTTCTATATGCAACCTTGATTTTATTACTTTATCTATTTGTGGTTCTTTGTAAATATTATAAACTTCCTCATTTGTCCTTCTTATACAGGGTGTTTCATTAAGAATTGTCCATATAGTAACTGGAGAAACCTTAGCACAAAATACGAAGATTTAACCTAAAACACTTAAATAAAATGTAGTTCCTTACTGAGTATCCTTTTCATACTTGGCAGGAAGTATAGGTATTGTACAAACTACTAAACTATGTTAAACAAACGTTTCTGACTATTATCAGAGGCGTACTACGGGGGAAATTGAATGGTTGACCCTTTCCAAATTCTACGCCACTGGCGAAATTGCTTATTTCGTTAAATTTTTCGATTCTTCAATACTCTCTATAAAAATAACATACCCTTCATTCGTAACGATAAAGTCATTAATTTTCGAGATATTTGAAGTTAAAAATTAAACGACACGGTTATTTTGATTAATGTATTGTGTCGCTTTATTTTTAATTTCAAATATCTCGAAAACTAATCATTTTATCGTTACGAATGAAGAGTATATTATTTACATAAAAAGTATTGGAAAATCAAAAAATTACACTAAAATAGCAATTTCGTCAGTGGCGTAGAATTTGGGAAGGGTCAACCAGCCACTATCCCCCGTCGTACGCCTCTGGAAGTAGCTAGAAACGTTTGTTTATCTTAATTTAGTAGGGTGTACAGTACCTACACTTTCTACCAAGTATAATAAGGATACGTCAAATGGTTTTAAAGTACTGGGCACAAATAATTTTTAAATTTTAATCATATGAATCATATTGTAAATTAATCAAAATAAGTGTGCCGTTTCATATTTAACTTCAAATATCTCGAAAACTAATGACTTTATCGTTACCAATGAAGAGTATATTATGTACGTAGAAAGTATTGGAGAATCTAAAAATGGCACTAAAATAGTAATTCCTCCAGTGGCGTAGAATTTGAGAAGGGTCAACCAGTCACTGTCCCCTGTCGTACGCCTCTGGTAGTAGCTGTAAACGTTTGTTTATGATAATTTAGTAGGGTGTATCGTAGTCGCATTTTCTGCCAAGTATGAAAAGGATACGTCGAATAGTTTTAAAATGCTGAGCCAAAATAATTTTTAAATATTTAGATAAAACACCCTGTAACTCAGTAAGGAACCACATTTTATTTAAGCGTTTTAGGTTAAATCTTCGTATTTTGTGCTAAGGTTTCTCCAGTTACTATATGGACAATTATTATTGAAACACCCTGTATACCCTTTCTCTGTTCTTTTCCCTCCTAATATTCTTCTGAGTATTTTCTTTTCCCATCTTCTTACTGTTTCTTTTATTGTTTGGTTGAGTATCCATGTCTCACATCTGAATTTCGTATTCCGTGACAGCTGTTTTGATCTTAGTAAATAATTCATGGCTCCCGCAGATCGATTGGCTTTACTTAATCTGGCATCAATTTCTTTAATTTCTTCACACTTGTTTGTTATCCTTGCTCCTAAATATTCAAATTCGTCTATTTCGTCAAACTTAAACTTTCATAACCTTGCTTTTCTTTTGATTTATTTGTAGACCCAGCTTATACGCTTCATTTACTAATCTTTCTGTTATCTCTTTCAGTATCTTTTCGCTCGTCGCTACAATTGCCACATCATCTGTATATCCCACTAATTGACGACTCTTGTACAATATGTGTCCATTTCTATTTAAGTTGCTGTTTCTAATGAGTTTTTGTAGTATCATGTTAAATATAAGCGTTGACAGCGGGTCTCCTTGCCTAAGTCCTGATCTAACTGCAAAATTTTCTGAGGTTCCCTCTTTTACTCTTATGTTGCAGGTCGTATGCTTCAATGTCATCGTCACTAGTTTCTTTAGCTTCGTAGGTATTTCAAATTCTTCCATAACTTCCGCAATTTTTTCTCTCTTGGCAGAGTCGTGCGCCTTTTTAAAATCTATGAATAATACTATTGATTGCTGGGATTTTGTATTCATAGCAGCTGGCCAGTACCTCTTTCATTATGAATATCTGATCGGTTGTTCCTCTGCCTTTCCTAAATCCTGCCTGATATTCCCCTTGATAATTTTAAAAATAATAAGAGTCAAATTATATAGGGATGATACATTGACAACGCAAAAACCAAACTGAGTGTATCAGCTACCATGGAATTACTAACACTTTACACCAGCGATTCTCAACCTGTGGGGCGCGCCCCCTAGGTGGGCGCGCTTTTAGTAATAGGGGGGCGTGAGCATATAAAAAACACACCAACATCATTAACTAATTTGTTAAAATCAAAGCAAAACAAAATTCTGACAAAATAAAAAATAAAGTACACATGAACACTGATGAGGAGTTATAATCATAAGAGCACTGAATACTAAAAAGTAAGATTTTACAGTTTTTGTCAAAATACTCAAGGTACAATATTATTGCATAGATATACTGTTATTGGACGAGGGGGGGGGCGCGGTGATAATAATTTTGGAAGATTGGGTCGCAAAGGGTAAAAGGTTGAGAAACGCTGCTTTACACAGACATCACTAATCTTCAACGATTATAGAGATAATGATTACTCCAAACAAAATTTCGGATTAGTCGTGGGCTCATCTTTATCTCCATTATTAGCAGATATTATATTCATGGAGGATTTCGAACACAACATTGTACACAAACAAGACAAAAAACCCACAGTATATTGGAGACTCATAGGGTTTTTAGTTTATTCAAAAAAATAACAACAGTTCATTTGACACAATAGGAATCCACAATTAATAATCTATAATATATTCTATAATTAAATTTATATGTTGTCACACTAATTTATTAGGATAATAAAATGCAAATGGAGACAAAATATTGGTACAATAAATTATATATTTAAGCTGCATGGGGTTAAATAATAAATCTAAAAATTTTAATGTTTATAGCACAATGATGTAATATCTTCTATTGTTCTTACTGGCCAATAGCTTTGGCGTTCTAGCTAAGGCTAATGCCTTGTATATGCGCTTTCGCCGCGTTTTACCTGCTTAACGCGCGTTTGCATGTGTACGATACCATTTGTTCCTACGTAACTTGAAACGCGGCGTTAGGGTGTATCGGGTAAAACGCGTTGAAAGCGCCCGTATATGTACAAAGGCTTAGAGACTGATAATTGCGGCTTTCTAGGCAAATGTTTTCGAACACTTCTATAAAATTGCTCCAGTTTCAGCTTTATAGAAAGGAGTCAATTATATGACACTAGTCTAAGAAATTGACGATTTTAGCTTCGTAAACCAAAACGTTCAAAAATTATCTAAGTAGTCGGTTTCTTAGCTATGAAATCGATTCTGTACAAAAAACTTAGACAAACGCACTACCAAAATAAGGAAAAAAAGATGAAAAACATAATGTTATGATGGATTACAACGTACCTGGAAAAAGTAAAAGCACAGACCACGTCTTACGGGGCTTTGTAAGAAATACCAGTAAGCCCCTGTAAGAAATACCAGTAGAGCAGTTGGTATCTTCGTCGAGAACCTAGCAAATGAGAATGGGGTAGAACTAAGACAATTCGCAACCGTCAACAAACCAAAACTGACAAACTACTGTTTCCGCCAAAAAGATATACATAAATAAACTTCTAAATGATAAAAAGCACGACGAAAAAATACAGAAAAAGCGTTACATAATGAAGAAGAAAACATCTGATAGGAAATGAAGACATATTATGTAATGAGCTAAATATATATTACGCCAGCCAATAGGGAAAACATGAAAATGTCTTATACAGGTAATTGAAGGTTTTAAAACGTATTTTGAGAGTATTTTAGCTGATGACAATAATTCCTTGAAGACGTACAGCTAATGTTGTTTTGGTTTCTTTAACAATCATAGAGAGTGAAAAAATCATGGTGGCCTATAATTAGGGTTACCATACGTCCGGATTTCGTCCGGATTTGAAAGACATGTCCGGATGGGCGCCCGGATATTAATAATGTCCGGATTTTTTCTTTCCTAAAAAAAAATGGAAAACACTTGGCCCAACGGTGCGAAATTTCATTCTGCTCAGCACCTGGTTAAGTTGTCGCACTGCTTGTCAACAGCGTATGAGCACGAGCAGACAATAATCGTAATATAATATTATTTTCTAGGTCTAAAGTATGTTAAAACATAGGTGTATATATGTATTTTAACCTGGCAGAGATTTTCGATGTTGGTTGCGTGTTGTAGCGAAACAGATGTACTTTTAATTGTGCCATATGCATTTCGCATATATGTACAGGGTAATTCACTATATTTTGACCCCCCTGTTAACTGCTTTATTTACAGAATAAGAAAAAAATGTAAAATACAAAAGTTATTCGATTTTTAAATTATGATTTTTACCTATTCAGTAATATAAAGATAAATATGATTATTTATACCGGGTGTCCAAAAAAATTGTTTTAATTAAATTAATTGACACAAAAAGAAGAATGTATGTAATTTATTTAATTCAAAATAAATACATTCTACTGCTGTCAGAAAACAGAAATTAATGTTTATTCAACAAGTAAACATTACTTTTCACTTAAATTCCATGTTCAATCTGCCATCCATCTGCCTCTTGGCAATTTGAACATTGAATTTAAGCAAAAAGCAATGTTTATTTGTGCAATAAACTTTTATTTCTATTCTCTAACAGCAGTAGAAGATATTTTAAATTAAATAAATTACATACATTCTTCTTTTTGTGTCAACTAATTTAATTTAAAAAAATTTCTTTGGGCACCCTGTATAAATAATCATGTTAATGTTTATATTACTGAATAGGGAATTGAATAACCTTTCAATTGAGCTATCACACGACCCCTATTCTTATTTAAAAAAAAATGGTCGATTGCGAAATATCGCAATTTAAAAATCGAATAACTTTTGTATTTTACATGTTTTTCTAATTCTGTAAATAAAGCAGTTAACAGGGGGGTCAAAATATAGTGAATAACCCTGTACAATGTAGAGGTAGCAACACAGTAAAATTCACATTTTACATTTTCTACAACCCCTTGGACTATCCTTGTCCGGATTTGGCCTTAATAAATTATGGTAACCCTACCTATAATAGCTATTTGTATAACAAGGGAGCAAAGTGCTGCTTTTACTCCCGAGAATGAAGTTTCATTCTCATCATTCAAGGGAGGAAAAGGCACTTTACTCCCATGTTATACATATGATTTTTCCACCTTCCTCAAATAACAAGTCATATTTTCATTTTTAAATAATTTACTTATATAACTAACTAATAAAATGTATTCGAGAACTAAAACTAGCAAGTAGGTATAAACTGCCAACTGTCAAATATAAGTCAAATTATTAATGTAAACATTGTTAAATCAAAATAACAATTTACTGTTTTTTACCATTCTGCAAAATACAGAGTTGTCTATAAATAAACGTTAAAATGTATAGATACTTACGTAATAGAAAATATAATATTATATAGGGCGTCGATACGTTATTTCATCATTGACATATCATGACGTCACTTTTACTTTTACTCCCTAGGGAGGAAAAGTACGGCTTTGCTCCCTATAATCAGGTCAGGAAATGTATACTTTGGTTGGGTAGAGGTAGGTGGAAAAACTATTTCTTACACATTTTAGAGAAAAATAATTTAAGTAAATGTTGTAGATCCTAAAAAGTTCTTTAATTTAAATTAATGTAGGTATAAACAATTATTGATCGATTGCTTTTTGCTTAATTACATCTAACATAACCACCCAAAATTGTGGCAGTTAATTAGTTATTAAAGTGTCCTAAAGTTCAAACAGATCGACCAACAAGTTTATAAGTATTTAAATTTTTTTATCCCGTAGGTAGAGTGATTATTTAAACAATTGTACTTGCCCAAACAGTCACTCTATGTAGAGGTACTTTGTGCATCGCAATCGATTCATTGAGGCTTCATCTTTAAGGTATAAAAAAACTTAAGCATTTTAGTAAATTTGTTATTAAAAACAGTTTGATCGAGTGCCGACTGTTTAGCTTACAAACATTAATAATACCTTTGATATTTTTATGTCACACGGTTGTAAGTAGACTCGTCAAAAGCTTGTGAAAAAACAAACGTTCCAAAAAAACAGAATCTTAATCAGTTACTGAACGTTTTCACCTCCGATTTCGTTGAACCTTCATCGATTTTCATGAAAATTGAACCTTATGAGCCACACCTTGAAAATCTTTCTACGTATCATCCACAGTAGAATCAGAGATAAATGTGAAGAAGACCAGAATGAAACACAATTTGGCTTCGGAAATGGACTGGGAACCCGGGACGCACTCTTTGCACTAAATGTGTTATTGCAGAAATGCCGAGATCAAAGGAAAGACGTCTTTGCTGTATTTATTGACTATGAGAAGGCCTTTGATCGAGTATAACATCACAAATTAATTAAAATACTAAAGGATAAAGGAGTTGTTAGTCAAGATGTACGAATCATAGAAAAATTATACTGGCGTCAAACAGCGACAGCTTGCATAAATGGAAAATCAACAGAAATATGCAAAATACAAAGAGGCGTCAGACAGGGTTGTATACTGTTCCCACTGTTGTTCAATTTGTATTCAGATAGAATATTTAAGGAAGCGCTGCATAATTTGGAATGGGGTGTGAAGTTTAATGGAATTCTGATAAATACAATCAGATATGCAGACGATACAGTTATTTTAAGTGATGATATGAATGGATTACAACACCTTTTAAATGCCATTGACAGAGTGGGAAGAGAGTTTGGCCTAAATATAAACTGTTCAAAAACAAAATACATGGTATTTAGCCGTTTGGCCCATCAAGATTCACGGTTATTTGTTGATGGTCATATAATTCAAAGAGTACCCAGTTTTAAATATCTTGGTTGCCATATTACTGAACAACTAGATCCAGATAAAGAGATAAAATGTAGAATCGAGATAGCCCGCACGACATTTTTAAAAATGAGGTAATTCTTCTGTAATGATACCTTGCAACTTCAACTTCGAAAGCGCATGATTAAATGCTACATTTGGTCAGTCCTCTTGTATGGTGTCGAAGCATGGACATTAAAAATATCCACCATTAACCGTTTGGAGGCCTTTGAAATGTGGCTGCACAGACGTATTCTAAAAATACCATGGACGGCTATGCTGACAAATGTGGCAGTCCTTAAGAGAGCAAATGCTACCCGCGAGCTGCTTTATAACATCAAATATAGAAAGATGGCCTATTTTGGACACGTAGTAAGGGGAGACCGGTATAATATTCTTCAACTTATTATGATGGGTAAAATCGAAGGACGCAGAGGAATTGGTAGAAAGCAGGCCTCTTGGTTGAAGAATATCCGGGAGTGGACAGGAATAAAGAAAGCAGAACACCTATTTAGAATAGCTCGAGACAGAGACAGTTTCGCCATGTAAATCGCCAACGTCAAGGGAACTTGATAGGGCACGGTTAAGAAGAACTCCAAAAATACTCAATATACGTCAAAAATTATATATGTATAACCAAATTTAATTTTTTCTATATCAAACATTCTCCTTTTTTTACTGTTTCTGTATGGTGAAAAGTAACCGAGATAGAAACATTTAAAGCTTAAATGCTGCGAGAACCATGTAACCGTGACCATTTAACCTTTGATTTTTAAAAAAGTAAGTGATCTAAAAGATTAAATTTAACGCGTTTTAATAGCCTTTGGAATTATCTTTCAAATCGGTTTTAGGTGAACCTGATATCTTAAAAATTAACTGAGTTATTAAAAAAAACGAAAGTCATTTGTATTTGAATGATGTGGTTGTTTTCGGCCCAGATAGAAATTAATACATTTTAATCTATTGTAGCGTGATTAGTGTAATTACTTCTAATTACAATAAAACTAGCGGTTCGTAATTTATATACGACTTTATTTATATAAGTTACAGACGAATTTATCTTATACACTAAACTTATTCACAAAATATGCCCGTATTTATACCCAGTTGTTATTCTGGAACAATCGACTCCCATCTCGAGCTATCGGCTTGTTCCGCCTACGTGACGTACCTTCCAGAATTCTCCGGCGAGGCCTAGCACATCCGATTACGTCATTCTCGAGGTGTTTACTGTTATACGGGGATCGGCCAAGATTTCTCTTCCGCTACACTGCTCCCCTCTTAAGATCTGAGCGTCTCGATCAGCAACTCTAAATGAAGGCCCAGGATGGCGGAATCTACACGACTCTCCAGCTCTGCATACACCCTTCAAGAAGAAATAACAGTCTACTGTCTTTGAAGGGTACGACATCTTCGGGTTCATGCAACACACAGTGATTTGTACACCAGTTCCTCTGAAGACCACTTCAAGCATGCTTCTCACAATCTTCCAATCCAGATTTTCTACTGCATGGCCTATTTTTGGTAAAGCCAAATTTTTGATGTCATAATTACACACGATTTTCTTCAAATTAGTTAGAGCACGCCATATGTTCTCGTAGCTTGGCGTGTCCGTATAAGACTTTCTGGTCACCATATACAGCAAAGATCGAGGACCATCTTCCAATCGCAGTACTCTTCCAATTTTAGGCTGCTGATTTCTTAACTCGTCCAGGCGGCCGAACTTTCTATTGAATACGGACGATATTCCTTTAGTCATCTCGAGGTCTTGGGCAACACAGTGGGCCAGAGAGACGTTTTCTGGAACACCAAACAGATCTTGCTGAACTTCTGTGGTCACGCCGAATCTAGCACTCTTTCTCGCTGCGTAATTTGACATAAATTGATTAAAACTTGGCTGTGCGACATCTTTCATCTCCTGTTGGAGGACTCGTGCTTCTTCTGTTTCATTTGAGCCAGCATATGGTGCAAGACGATTTATGTGAATAACTTTTGGTTTACCGTTTGGCAACTTCTTAATTCTATATATTACGTCATTTATTTTCTTCGTAACTTCATATGGACCTTCACATTGTCTTTGCAGTTTAGGACATAAGCCTCGACGACGTTGCGGATTATAAAGCCAGACAAGATCACCTACTTCGAAGCTTTCATTCTTGCATCGAGAATCATATTGATCTTTCATTCTGTCACTGGCTATCTGGATGTGTTGTCGGGCAAGTTCATGAATGTTGTTCATTCGTAATTTCAGGCGGTCAACGTAGTCTTCGCCTGCAACATGTTCCTCGGAAGGTCCGCAGCCAAACTCTAGGTCGCAGGGCAACCGAACTTCACGACCCAACATCAGGCAGGTTGGTGTTTGACCTGTAGTTTCATTTACGGCCGAGCGGTAGGCCATCAGGAATAAATGAATGTGTTGGTCCCAATCTCGCTGATTTTCAGATACAACTTTGGACAAGTGTTTACCCATCGTTCGGTTCATCCTCTCGACCATCCCATCTGATTGAGGATGCAGGGGTGTTGTTCTGGTCTTATTGACACCAATCAATTTACAAACGTTTTGGAAAAGAGCTGACTCAAAGTTTCGCCCTTGGTCGGAGTGGATCTCCAAGGGAACACCAAATCGGCTGAAGAATTCTTTAACAAGTACCTCTGCAACGGTAGCAGCTTCTTGATTTGGTAATGCATAGGCCTCGGTCCATTTCGTAAAATAATCCATGGCTACCAGGATGTATTTATTTCCAGCATCAGTTTCTGGAAATGGACCTGCAATGTCGATTGCTACTCTTTCCATAGGACTGCCAACATTGTACTGTCTCATGGGTGCTCTCTTTTTACCAACTGGACCATTACCGGATGCACACAGTTCACATTTCTGGCACCATCTTCTTACATCATCTTTACAGTTCACCCAATAGAACCGTTCTCGAACCTTTTGCAGAGTCTTCGTAATACCAAAGTGTCCACCTGATGTACCGTCATGCAACTGACGCAATACTTCTGACACTTTACTTTTAGGTACAATCAACTGAAGCTTAGATTCTGTACCATCATCGTTCTCAAAGGTTCTGTACAGAAGATCATCTTTTAGTATCAGGCAATTCCATTGGCTCCAGTAGGCCTTGACTTCCGGACTACATGCACTAATGTTTTGCCAACTAGGTCTCTCACCTCGACGCATCCAATCCAATACTCTTTTTATACATGAATCGTCTTCTTGGGCTTCTTGTAACTGTTGTGGCTGCCATTGCTCATTAACGACGGTAGTTCGTCTCACAGGGCAAAGCTGTTCATCTACTTTAAGCCGGTGATTACAACTTTCACTGCATGGCCGTATCGAGGAAGCATCTGTATTTGAACCAACTCTTCCAGCCCTCTTCATGCGTCTCTTCGGCATTGTGTCACGAATCACCCTCCGTACCATTTCCACCAAACGTTCATCTTTTCTCTTATCGCCTTTTTCCACGGTTATTACTCGATTGTTTCGTGAAGCTTGGCTAGCTGCTTCGTGTTCCAGGGCAATAGCAAGTGCTTCATCTAAAACTTTCGGTCTTGCTAGTCGTAAAGCTTTCTGTAGTTCACTATCTTTCAGCCCATTGACAAAGGTATCTACCGCAATTTCTTCTAAAACGCTGTCTGGCACCTCCGGATAAGCCAACCGCACCACACGAGCCACATCTGCTTCAAATTCTTGCAGATTCTCACTTGCTCGTTGACTTCTATTTCTCAGTTGTGCTTTGTATACTTGTTGTAGATGGGCATCTCCATAGCGTTTTTCTAGACGAGTGAACAAGGTCTGGTAACAATTTTCTTGACCCTTAGGAATTGATCTTAATATATCTGCAGCATCACCTCGCAAAGCAGCAGTCAAGGAAACAGCCTTTTCTTGTTCGGTCCAATGGTTGGCGGTCGCAATAGCTTCGAATTGTCTAAGGTATATGGACCAAGAGGACTTCCCATCGAATGGTGGTAATTTAAATCTCATATGATGCGATGTTTCGTCTCTCGGTGTTTCATCCTTCACTACAAGATCTAAAGCTACTGCATTAACTGATGGTTGTACTTTTGTATCAGTTATCATGCTCTCTAGTTGTTTGATCTTCTCTTCTAGCATTTCTTTATTGTCGTCTACACTTTTCTGTATCTTATCGAATGTTCTGGAAACTTCTTCAAATTTCTCGTCGGACTGTCTACAAACGTCTTTTATTACTTGAGAAACACTTTCAAATTTCTCATCGCTTTTTCTAGAAGTTTCATCGATCTTTTGAGAAACACTTTCAAATTTCTCGTTGTTCTGTCTAGAAGTTTCATCGATCTTTTGAGAAACACTTTCAAATTTCTCGTTGCTTATCTTAGAAGTATCATCAATCGTTTCAGAAACAGTTTTTAATTTCGATAAGATTGCTTGTTCTGCTGACTGGAAGTGGAACGTCTCTGGATCATCTCCGTTCTTCGTTAGGACTTCCTCGAGTCGTGCTTGTAGGACTATCTTGAGCCCACTGCTGTCCAGATCCCGTTCCTCTAGCTGTTCACGGAGCTGTTTTACTGTAAGTTCTCGTAGCAACATCTTTGGTCGGCACACACGTACTTTCCAAAATGTCTTTTAAAAGTCTTTCCGAATACCCAACAATCAACGCACTTTAACTATTCCCGACGAATAAAGTCCAAAAGTCTTTTAAAGTCTTTCCGAATACCGAACAATTAACGCACTCCGGTTATTCCCGACGAATAAAGTTCAAAAGTCTTTTAAAGTCTCTCTGTAATTCACTTATTTATATCGCACTAAGTTTACCGAACACCGACACCAACTGTAGCGTGATTAGTGTAATTACTTCTAATTACAATAAAACTAGCGGTTCGTAATTTATATACGACTTTATTTATATAAGTTACAGACGAATTTATCTTATACACTAAACTTATTCACAAAATATGCCCGTATTTATACCCAGTTGTTATTCTGGAACAATCGACTCCCATCTCGAGCTATCGGCTTGTTCCGCCTACGTGACGTACCTTCCAGAATTCTCCGGCGAGGCCTAGCACATCCGATTACGTCATTCTCGAGGTGTTTACTGTTATACGGGGATCGGCCAAGATTTCTCTTCCGCTACACTATGTACTTTTAATCGTTATACCTGCTATTTAGTATGTTCAGTACTAGAAATTTAACGATCATCATCCAACTAATTTACGTCCACTGCTGGACATAGTTCTCCCCCAATTTTTTCCACACCTCACGGTTTTGTGCTTATTATTGCCAGTTTTTACTAATCCGCAAGGGTTACTGCAAAAATAAGGGTTTTTTGCAATTGCCTCGGACAATTTTATTGTTTATGCGTTTTAATTTAAGAAACTCTCAAAATCGTGTACCTATATGTTTATAACAAAAGAAAAGAGAAATTGTAAATACCTCGAAAGAGATGCCCATAATGCCATTATGCAGTCGGAATTGGCAACGACTACTCTCTTTAATGAAGACGAAGAAGATGTAATTATCTTTTTAAATAACCACATTGGTAATAATTCTGGATGTTATTATTTAGATTTAGTATTTTCAATTTATAAAGTAATGTGAATATGCGTTAACAAAATAATTTCATGACTTGTAGATTTATCTAACACATCACATATAATGTACCATTTCTAACCCTTTATACATAAGTAGTGCATTTAAAGGTTCCCTACAAAATAAGCAAGAGAGTACGTAATATATTAATTATTGTCTGAGAGCGTATATATTACTGCATTACTGCGGTTTAGGTAAATATATTACATGAGTGTTCCTCGGTTGGAATCGTCTAGATTTAGTCCGGATGCTGAAGCCGCTCCCGTATGAAAAAATTTCTGATTCGGTTTCTTTGCGGATTCCTGTTCAAAAATGTCCCTTTTAAACAAAATCTGAAGGGTGCCAGGCCAATTTTTAGGGGAGAAATTGTTTAAACAATTTTTAAAACAAATTCAAAAGATCCTTTTTGCTCCGGGAAATATTTTTTTAGATGTTTTTTGGTAATTTCAAACAAGAAGTCTCTTTCATTTTTATGAAAAGTTAATAGTTTTCGAGTTACATAATATAAGCGATTTAAAATCTCACAAATCACTTTCAAGATTCTGATATCAAGACCGTTGTTTTGTAATTGCCGTACGTCGCACTATATAGTGTGTCTCTGTAGCACTTATACATATTGATACATTTTTGACAAAGTAACGTAATAGACCAGGGCGCATCTGTAAAAATATTAGTACATTTGGACGTTGAGAGGTGACTTAAATTTTTTTGCAGAAATGGCTTGAAAATAACTCAAATAATAATATTTGAGTTATCCTCCCTCTCAAAAAGGTCCGGAACATTGTTTAAATAATCAAAATGTCAAAAAATTAAGGAAAAATTCGATTTTTTTCTTCGTTTTTTGATTATAACTTTAAAAGTGTTCATTTCCGAAAAAAGTTGTACTGACATAAAAGTTGCGTAATTAAATTTCCTACAACATAGAATTGGTTAAAAATTTAAAATATAGTCACCCTTTTTGAAAAATAGCAATAATTGCGAGAAAACGATACAAAAACAAGTATTCGCATTTTACGTTTTCAACCATTTTTGCTACACTTAGGACCTTCATGTTTCATCCAGAAAAACTTTATGATACAGTAAAACAATACTATAAATTTCATTAAGATCCGTTCAATGGATTTTGCAAAATAAATTTTGCAATCCAACTTTCGCAAAAAAATTCATTTTTTCAAAATGTTACAGGACTGAAAATAAAGCAGATAGCAAGTTGAAATTTTTGTTGCGAATAGAAGTGTACTGTACCTTTCATTTGCAATTTGCAAAATTAAAATTGATTAACTACCACGGCGTCAGGAATTTTTTTAAATAAACATTAATTATTGGTGCTTCGCGCAGGACAGCGGATAGTTTGCTCTGATTGGGCATTCCAATGACCTTTGATAATGATTGATACATTTTAAGTTTTATTACATTTCGATATAAATAAATAAATTTGTTCATTGCAAAATAAAAACACATACTCTATCCTTTGAAATAACACTTGTTTTAGTAAAAACTTTCTTTGTTCATATATTTTAACTTAGAGAATAAAAGTTTATTATTTTTAAACATATGCAATTGTTTAAACAATATTTTACAAACAATAATAAAATTAGTTTGATTTTTGTGGAATTAAAATATTAAAATACAACAAAATATAGAGTAAGAAAATAATATATTAGATAAATATTTGAAGACATTTTGGTGGAAATCAACTTGTGTGAATCGAACACCGCTGTCCTGCGCGTAGCACCAAAAATTAATGTTTATTTAAAAAAATTCTTGACGCCGTGGTAATGAATCGATTTTAATTTTGCAAATTGCAAATGAAAGGTACAGTACACTTCTATAAGTAAAAAAAAATCAACTTGCTATCTGCTTTATTTTCAGTCCTGCAACATTTGAAAAAAATGAATTTTTTTGCGAAAGCTGGATTGCAAAATTTATTTTGTAAAATCTATTAAACCGATCTTAATGAAATTTACAGTGTTGTTTTACTATATCATAAAGTTTTTCTGGGTAAAATATGAAGGTCCTAAGTCTAGCATAAATTGTTGAAATACGTAAAATGCAAATACTTTTTTTTTGTATGTTTTTTTTTCGCAATTATTGCTATTTTGCAACAAGGGTGACTATTTTTTAAATTTTTAACCAATTCTATATTGTAGGAAATTTACTTACACAACTTTTATGTCAGTACAACTTTTCTCAGAAATGACTAGTTTTAAAGTTATAATCAAAAAACCAATAAAAAAATCGAATTTTTCCTTCATATTTTGACATTTTGATTATTTAAACAATGTTCCGGTTCCGGACTATTTTGAGTGGGAGGATAACTCAAATATTATTATCTGAGTTAGTTTCAAGCAATTTTTGCAAAAAAATTTGAGTCACCTCTCAACGTCCATCTCAAAACAGATGCGCCCTGGACTATAAGTGATATTTACGGTATTATTGTTTAGAAGGTACTGCCAAAGTGTAGTAAGCCTAGAATTACTTTAAACCTTTTTTTTTTAACTATTTTAAAAACGTATGTCCAGAATTGTTTTAATCATACCCGCAAAAGAAACTCATGAAAAGAAAAACATGCTTTTTCTACAAAATCGTTTTTGGTGATTTATGTTACTATGCCAAAAATTTATCGAATTGTACGTACTTATCCGAAAAATTCCCAATAAATGGTTGACATTTATTAAACTTTTATAATTTATTATTAACATAGTTTTTTTAAATAATTTATTTATTTATTCAATTAATTATTGCCAATATGCTAATAAAATGCGCCAATCATATAGTGCCACAGAGACGCTCCATATAGTGCGAAGGGCCGGCATTAACGTCGAGTCTTCTTCTTCAGGTGCCGTGCTCGATTATCGAGTGTCGGCTATCAAATTAGCTATAGTAATTTTGTTGACGACAGCTCGGAAAAGGGATGCAGAGGATCTGTTAAACCATTCTCTCAGGTTTTTAAGCCATGACGTTCTTCTTCGACCTGGCCCTCTTCTTCCGTCTACCTTGCCTTGTATTATTAAATGGAGTATATTATATCTCTCTGGGAGTTGCATTACATGGCCAAAATATTCCAAGTTTTTGATTTTTAACTGTTCTGACGACTTCCGTGACTTTTCCCATCCGGTGCAAAACAACTTCGTTACGAACTCTATCCAACCAACTTATTCGTAGGATTCTCCGATATACCAAGATTACAAAAGAGTAGAGAACACATAACATCTCAAAAAAAAAATATAAAGGAAAAGATTCCTCTCATTGGCTGTATACCATAATAAAAAACTTACTAAGGAAGTAAAACTTCACTTGTAGGTAGATGGTATATAAATTTATATATATAAATTATATATATGGTATAATTATATATATATAGATGGTAAAATGATATATAATGGTAAAATTATATATATATATATATATATATATATATATATATATATATATATATATAGATGGTATATATTTATATATATAAATTTATATACCATCTACCTACAAGTGCAGTTTTATAACATCTCACTAATCTAATTTTCAGATGTAAAGTAATGTTGTTTCCACATAAAAGTTTCTTTATCTTAAAGAATGCAGCTCTGGCCTTCTCTATACGTATTCTGATTTCTTTGCTCATGTCTTAGTTCTCATTTAGATTACAACCAAGGTAGGTGATACTGTTGGTTCTCTCTAATTGTTACCATAAGCTGTTACTACTTCCGGTTGTATTGGCGTCTTACTGACAACCATCACCTTGGTCTTTGCGGGGTTTAGCTTGAGTCCATATTCATCACACGTTGTGGTAATCCTATTAATCAGATGTTGAAGTTCTTCGCAATTGCTCGCAATTAACACCGTGTCATCCGCGTATCTCAAATTATTAATACTGACGACATTCATTTTGATACCACATTAGAGATTATCCATTGGCCCATTGCTTAATTGAAAACAAACTCAGAATATATGTTAAATATTAGTGGGGACAAAATGCAGCCCTGCCTTACTTCTCTTGGTACCGTGAAATGGGGTGAGATTGATCAATTTTAACTTTATTTGATTTATATTTTAAACGTTTTTGTGACTGCTCTATATTTAAACACTTCACGTGTTATATTAATATCTAAAGAGTAGTGATTTAACACTAGTTTTGTTTTAATTATTAAGAAAATCAACTTATCTCACAAAAAAAGGGTGATCAATCTTAGACCCGTGACTGGGGTGAGATTGATCATGATGATTTTATAGCATGAAACAGTAGTGCTTTTAAATAGAATATGATCAATCTTAACCCTGACTAATTCGGTCAGACAGTTTTTCGAATTTTTACAAAGGGGTGAGATTGATCATGCGGGGTGAGAATGATTACACTATTTTTATTGTACTATTCTTTATTTATACAAGAAAAAAACAGATTTTAACAACTAAAAATGTAATTCAGAACAATTTATAAAAAAAGAAAATTTGATTTAACATTCTTTTATATTAATTTCTCCGCGAAAATGATATTTTTGTATCCTATCAGAAATGGTCTCAAGTGTCGGATCTGGTAGTAAGGCAACTACTTCCTTGAAGGGAACAGTGGATATGTCATTTTCAATTATTTTGAAAATCTTCCTGGATCCTGCTGATTTAAGGCCAAAAAACTTTTGACGAATATTCTCAAATCCATTGCACTTAGAGGATATCCCCAATCTGCACACGTTAAAATGCTATTTATAATGGCTACTTCTTCTTCATATGTGAATACAGATTGTCCACCTGTTTTCTTAATCTTCCTTCCATGGTACTTGTTATTTAAAGTTCCGTAGGACAATTTGTATTTTTTTGCGGCTTTCCTTAGCGATAATCCATTTTCCAATACATCGTGCAACGCCTGATTAACTTGTTCTTCATTAAAATTGCTATACGTTTTACTGCCTAATTGTTTTTTGTACGTTCTTCCCATTTTGATTGATGTTTTTAAATATGTAACAAAAATTATAAATTAATTTCTGAAACGTACGTAACGTGGGGTTAGATTGATCACTTGATCAATGTCACCCCATTCAATATTATCCGCCATCTTAAAAAAGCTGGCGTTAGTTAAAATGCTAAATACTTAAAATTATTATTACAGAACCATGTAAAATAATTTTATAATACTAGAAATAGCGAACCTACCTCTGTTCTTCCTCTACCATCAAAAGTACACAAACTATAAAAATAGGCCAAAAATTATGGTTAATTTCAAAGCCACAGAACTTCTTCCCAATGCCAATTGCAAACTAACAACGACGTGAACTGATCATAGTCAAGATCCAAGAAATAAATAGTGCCACGCCCAGAAACAATTTTACATTGTTACCGGTTGTATCTACATATATGTGATACAACGACACATGATCAATGTCACCCCGGGAGATCAATCTCACCCCATTTTACGGTATTTGAAGTTCTTCAGACGTGTCCCGGCCAATCCTGATGTTTGCACGTTGATGCCAGTAAAGATTTTGAATAATGCGTAGGTCTTTATCATCAATACCCACATTCTGAAGAATGGCAATCATTTCAGTATGTTTTACTCGATCAAAGGCCTTCTCAAAGTCAATGAAACACATATAAACCGGATGTCCGACATCTCTGCATCTCTGTACCATAACCTGAATACTAAATAGTGCTTCTCTGGTCCCAGGGTTATTGCGGAATCCAAACTGTGTATCACCAAGCTGTTCTTCTATTTTTTGGTACATCCTAGAGTGCAAAATTCGTAGAAATATCTTTAAAACATGACTGATCAAACTAATGGTTCGGTAGTCACTACATCTTTTCGCGTTTGCTTTTTCGTCACAAAAGTCGACAGTAGCCAATCCGTTGGTATATAGCCAGTTTGATAAATTTTATTAAAAAGATGAAGGAGAGATCTTTTACCTGAACTTTCGAAGAGCTTTATTATTTCACTCGGTATTTCATTTGGTCCCGTCGCGTCGGTAATAATTAACAATTAAAAGCAATGGTCTAAATTGAAGTAAGCCTCAATTACTCTTCAGAAATCTTAGGCATTTGGCTACCTCAAAAATAATAGTTTATATTTGAGTTTTTAAAGATACGAAATACAAGCTAGAATAATGGCAGGAAATATAAGTATAAATGCGCTTAATGTAATGTTAAAAAGCAAGTTTTTATCAAGGCAGGCAAAAATACAGTTATACAAAACAACTAAACAACCAATAGTAACATACTGCAGTGAGACATGGACAATGACAAAAAATGAACAACATTTACTGGAGATCTGGGAAAGGAAAATCCTGAGGAATTTATGAAAAAGAAGATCAAATAATGAGTTAAAGGAATTATACAACCAACCTAATATAATAGGAGTGATAAAAGCACAGAGACTTTGATGAACAGCTCACCTAGAAAGAATGTCTAACACGAGGACTCCAAAAATCGTACTAAACACTATAGTCTCAAAAAAGAGAAAAGGAAGCCCGAGAAATAGATAGAAGCAAGAAGTCGAAAAAGATATAGAAAGAATGGGGCTAGCAGGTCAGAAAAGAAAAATGAAAAACAGGAAGGAGTGGAATTACCATGTATTTGAAACCTGCAGCTTTCGCAAGCTATAGGTGTAATTAACGATATGAAGAGTTCGTGTGTCGAAGTACTGTATAGCAGGAGACGGTTAAGGGATCCCGAGTTATCCAGGCAGCACAAGATTGATAACGTAAACTGGTGTCCTCAACACCAAAACATTGGAAATTGGCAAAATGTGCTTTTCTCAAACAAAAGTAGAATTTCTTATGTAAAATAGATGATCAACGAATTCGTGCATACTTAGAGGGCGCGGAAGACAAGCAAGAACTACCAGAAAACTACCAGATCTGCTCACAAATATAAAAGAGGAAGTATCATGTTCTGGGTATGCATTATTATGAGTAACAAAATCCTTTAATTTTGATCATTCTTCTTCTTTGGGTGTCGTGTCCGTATTCAGACGTTGGCGGTCATCATGTTTACCAGCGCCTGAAACCTTTCTCTATCGGCCGCTGCGCGAAATATTTCTTCTACTGTGGAACCACACCATTGTCTAATATTACGCAACAATGAATGATTCTTTGGACCAATCTATCTCTTTCCCACCACCTTTCCTTGTGTTATAAGGCGAAGTAGATGGTATTTAGGTCCTCTAATTGTATGGTCGAAGTATTCTGTTTTTCTCCTCTTTATGATGTTTATGAGCAGACGTTCTGAATTCATCATTTGGAGAACATCTTCATTAGAAGTGTGTGAAACCCGCGATATCTATAGGATTCGTCGATAACACCACAATTCGAATGCTTCTAATTTGATTGGTGTTGTGGTTTTTAAAGTCTATGACTCACAACCATACAATAAGATTACACATAAAACTTTTTTCTACTTCATCAGTAATTACATTTTTCGCCAAATTAAAGAAAGATATTGGTTACTTTATTAAGACAATAATTAAAAGCTTCATGTAACTTTATTTATAACCATATACATACATATTTATAATTATGAAAACGATTTTTAATAATAATTTTCTATACTAAAACTTGAAAAGTCAAAATTGACGTAAACTGACAAGTAGGTATTTCTGAAAATATCTGAATTAATCATAGACATGCACTGTATAGATATCTCTGTCCTTCAGAGCCCACTATGATGACAATAATTTTGGATCACTAGATATGTATGTCCATATTAGATACAGGGTGTCACTTAAGTTGCAGATATATTATGAGAAACTTTTTTATTTTTAATTTTACGAAAAAAGTTATTCCTCATAAAAAGTTCTGCATCGCCTAAAACCTACGATTGAACCATCAGATATCAAATTGTATCCATATTATACGAGGTAAGTATGTCAAAAAATATGAATTGCGCTAAAGAGTAAAGTACCTTTATTTATTTCACAATATTGAAAATTGTTATTATGAAATGATGTTTGGAATAAAAAATTATGTTCTGATATATGCAATTACATACTTCTAATGGAAAAAAATATTTGAAGATTTTCTCAAATTATGGATACCAACATCATTTTCATTTATTTTTACTTTGACGAAGATACCTTATTCTTCATAAAAAGCTCTTCATGGTCTATCATTTATGATGCAACCATCATATATATCAAATTTTATTAATTTTATACGAGGTATATAAAAAATATGAACTTCGCTCAAGAGTAAAGTACCTTTATAGTTCACAACATTTAAATTAGAATTATATAATTGCACATTAAAACACAAGTTTTAATTCTAAACAACTGTCATAATAGCAATTTTCCATATTATGAATTTAAATACGCAAATAGACAAAGTTTTCGTTATGATAATGCTCGCATTTTCAGCTTGATTTTTTCTGACTTTAATATTATTATAGATACCCTCATATTTTGTAATAAAAAAATTCCCTATACATATTTGACAAATACAATTTTTTTCTGAATTTGTGGTCAAAGACGACTCTCTTGGCCTTCCATGTTCCAATTTTATATTAAGTAAATACCGTCTATTATGTGGAATTCCGAGTAGTTTTACACTGCGCATTATCAAAATATATTTGCCCTGTACATAGAAAAATCTGAAAACTAGGAAAAAGGAAAATCTTTTCGAAAGAGGTTCTTTCTTCATTATTTGACCCTTGAACTAGTTACACCGTTTATAAAATCCCGACTGCGTCAAGGTTTATATAACACATTAAAAAAGCTGTACCTAGATATGGTACTAACAAAATTTTCTGATGATTCTGAAAATGAAGAGCCAACTGAAAATCATAGGAAACGTGGCCGATGTAAAATTTGCAGTCGATCATCCGACAGAAAATTCATATCGAAATGCGATAAAAGTTTTGTCTGCAAGGAACATCCAATATTAAAAAAAATGTAGAAATGTTAGGGTATAGGAAGTCTAAAGCTCACAATCTTAGATTGATTGATAGATATCTTAGATAGATAAGATTGTGAGCTTTAGACTTCCTATACCCTAACATTTCTACAATGTGCTCATATCAGCAGCGTGTTCATCATTTAAAAAAAAATGTGTTTGTTGTACCTCTGGCTTAGTAGATTAGTGTATACTTTCAAATTTCTTTAGTTCTAAGTTCAGAATGATGTTTCCTGGTTTTGTTCAGTTGTAATTAAAAATTGAGACCAAATGTAGACCAAAACCAAAGAAATTAAGACACGTATTGAAATAGCACGTGTATCATGCATTAAACTTAAAAAGTTTCTTTGTTGTCGCGATATAAAATTAGAACTACGCCAAATGGCTTGATTACACGTAACAAGTACAGTGGCGAGACAGCAAACTGTTACTAGACCGAGACAGTGGTGAGGGCGAGAGGTGGTTTATACGTATTTGGCAATTTTTGAATTTGGAGGCGAGTCAGTTCAGTTTCGATTCACAAAAACAAGGAGTAGTGTACTTATGGATCGTAAAGCTAACATTAAAAATGTATCAAACAGCTTATACCACTGCTTATATAAGAATTGACGGATATATTATGATAAGGAGATAAGCGTCTTTGGACTATAGACAATGGATTTTAAGAAGACTAAATCTCGCTGCTCCCGATTTCTTCGATTTATTGATTTGTTATTTCTTGTCTATATGTCGAATTTAAATTTTTTATTTTATTTGACTTCTTGAGTTTTAAAACCAACAATATTTATTTCTTCTACAATCGATACATATTCTGCATCACGTGTTTGTTTATTTTTATACTCCAAAGATTTGAAATTTCATAAGCACGGGTGTGAGTTATACAACTGAACTAAACTTTAGATAGATATTTATTTATTTATCATAATAGAAAATACACAAAACAGAAACATTACACTCCACACCTGTACAAATTACATAAGAATTGTCAAGGCAAGGAGCGCTATATAATTATCATAAAGTATTACAAAAATTTTTACAAAAATTAATTTAAAAAATTTATTGTCCTATCTGAGTTCCATTTGTTAGATATTTTTGAGAATCACAAATCACTAACTCTATTCGTCTCCTCTGATGAAGTGGTAATGTGCACAGTTACACAGCGAGTGTTGTTTACACATACCGAGTGAATTGGCGAGAATACGATGGAAGGGTGGGAGGTCGAAGACTCGGCCTAGTAAATAGAACAAGACCCGAGTGACTGCCTCGCCATATGGCTGGGTCGAGTGCTCGGCCAAGTACTCGTTAGTATGTTTATACCAAACGAGCACTCGGCCGAGAACACTGTCTCGCTACAATACTCGTTACGTGTAATCAAGGTTTAAGGATGCTTCGGTGTTACGTGGTCTCTACTCTTCTTTATGGCTTGGAAGCGTGGACATTGAAACAAGTCCATTTGAATAAGTTGGTCGCCTTTGAATTTTGGTGTTACAGAAGAATCCTACGAATATCATGGATTCAAAGAATGTGAAACGTCGAAGTAACTAGAAGGATAGGAAATAAACCGGAAATAATACAAACTATCAAAAGACGAAAACTTGAGTACTTGGGACATGTGATGAGAGGGCAAAAATACTCATTATTACAACTTATTATGCAAGGCAAAATCTGAGGAAAGCGAAATGTGGGAAGGCGAAGAACATCCTGGCTTAAGAACTTACGGGAATGGTTCGAATGCAGTAGTGCAGAGCTATTTACAGCGGCAGTCAACAGGGTCCGCATTGCCATGATGATTTCTTACCTTCGGTAGAAGATGGAACTTAAAGAAGAAGAAGAATTAAAAATTTGTTTTGCTGACATTTATTTATACAATACTAACATTAAATATTATGAATACATCATTTTATTTCGACTTCATTTTTTTATCAATTGTCATTTATTACCGGGGGTCATTTCTGACCCACGTTGGTCATCGGACGGTTAAAAGGGGACATTTTTGAATAGGAATCCGCAAAGAAACCGAATCAGAACTTCTCTCATACGGGAGCGGCCTACAACGTGGACTAAAATTCACGAAACGCAGCGCTATAAGCTACTACTGGCATAACGTCACAGTGACGTAACAAAAAATCCCACTACAATTGGTTGTTCGAGGCGTTCTAGAGTGAACTGACCGACAAACAAGAGAAGGTTAACTTAGTCGAGTCTCGACTGTCGTACGGTAGGGAAAGTATGTCGATTTTTCGTTCGTCTTGTTGCGACCCAATTCACGCACGTATACATACACAACAGGTTGATCGTCGAGGTGAAGATCGATTTTCCTCGGAACTTTTTGCGTTGTTCTGTGTTGATATTTTCAAATGTGTTTTGTGCCGTGTTTGCCGAAATGTTCAAATGTGCTGGATAAGGAAGTGTGCGAGATCAGAACAAGCTGCAAATATGGCAAGATTATGGTTTAGTTTATTTTAGGAATCATAAATATCGTGCCTGTATAACCTCTAAAGAGCTTAAAACGTTTTGTATTTGGCCGTATAATTTACAAGTTAATTGACATTAGAAGCTAGATCATAGACGTATCTATCTCTAGAGACAAAGGAGGCTCATTATTGCGATTTTAAGAAACTGTAAACATTGTTTTTTATCGTCCGCACTTGGAGATTTAGAACGGTTAGGTTAGCGGTGTTGAATTGAGTGAGTTGTGACGCAATTATTTGGAAGAGTTACCGGTGGACGATTTATAAGAAAAACTTGGGCTTACGCAGGGGTAATTATATTTCCCCTATTGTTTATGTAAAAAGGAAACCTCATTGTTGAATGTTTACACATGTGTTTGCGATTGTTTTCATACACGACCCATTTTGCGACGCAATAGTTTCAGACAAGCTGAAAAGTGATGCTTAACGTCTGTGAGTAACATATCATGCTCTTTTCAATAAGTATTAAACATTTATGTTACATTAATTCATATTTATGTAGTAGCTCTCTAGTAGTACTTTTTGGTTCTCGCTTCTCTATTGGTTAAATGTCTGTAAGTGGGAGTAGATTAGAACTGTCAGAAATCTGCATAGTTAGAGGATGTACTTGAATATTTTTTAAATATATCCTGTAGTTTAGAGTTTAGGTTAGTAGTAGTACCGTATGCGCTAAAACAAATGCCACTGAAAACAAAAGTTTTACTAAACATTAAAATTAAATCGCAAAATTCAGATTCTGTGAAAATTTTCCGTAGTAGTTATTTGCTCTTGGAATTTTTTTATACCGCACCTGATTTAGGGTAATGGGTTTCCTACCCTCTTTTACCAGGAAGTAAGTCATTAACTGCCATCGATCACCATTATCAAAAATGGTAAGGGATCACCCCCTTACAAGGAAGGGTGTATGTATTTCTAGATTTTTAGGTGATGTATTTATTATCATTCAAAAACAAAAAATGATGTTTCTATCAATTCTTCTTCTTCTTCTTCCTACTTTATAAATAGGCTCATGCCTGTTTTACTTCGGTTTTTAGCCTCAATTGATGTTGTCTGACCATCTTTTCCTCGGTCGTCCTAATGATCTTTTCTGTCATTCTTTATAAGTGTTGATTCCATTCTATTTTTCTTCTTTTGGTCTACATGTTTATTTCCTCTATACCACATCTCGCGCGTATTTCCTTACTTCTTACTCTGTCTTTTAGAGTTTGGTTTGTTATTTTTCGTAAGACTTTCATTTCTGCTGTTTCCAACAGTCTTTTTATTTTCGCCGTATCTGCTCTTGTTTCCGCTGTGTACATCATTATCGTTCATCATGTACTTATCATGTTTTCCGTTTCCGTTGTGAGGTATTTCTTTCTTCAGATTGTGTTGTTGAGACATCCTGCTGCGCTGTTCGCCATGTTCACTTATTTTTGTACTTCTTCCACTTTTCCGTATCTTGACAGTTTTATTCCCAAGTATTCCGTTTCCATCCCTTGTTCTATTAGTTTGTTATTTACGACCAGTTTGCATCGTCTCGGTTCCGCTGATATCACTATCGATACTTCTATCAATAATATTATTGATAAATCCATTCATGTTGAGTCCCTGAATCTTTACCGGTGCGTCATCATCTAACCCTGGAAGCTCATACTTGGGTGTGAGATACCCATCGAGACACTGGACACGCGCCAACTCGTAACTTTTAATGACAAAAATTTTCAAATCAAAATGTACACCGGCCAATTCGTAACTTTTCTATTACCTGACCTGCCAATTCGAAACGTTCTTCAGGTGAATTCGAAACAATTGATTAAATCTAATACCTTAAATGTAAACCGTATGTTTCTTGGTTTGCTTAAAAACATTATATTTGTATCATTATGTACCTATAAAAAATAGCAAAAATTAAAATATCCTAATAAAATAATTGAAACAATATTATTTATATAGTGTTTCATTAACACGTGTTATAAATAATATTTCCATCAAGTATAGCTCTACACGAGCTTGGTTTTTATCAAGTAATTGTAAATTCAATATTTAGACGTTTAGCAATAATAAATTATTTAAATTCATCTGATAATTTAACATCAAAGAGATTTTCCATACGTTTATTTCAAGTCTAAAAGATTATACCTTTATTTAGTTACGAATTCACCGGTAGTTGATTGGTTACCAAAAAATTATCTGAGGACCAGAGTTACCAATTGGCCTGTAATTAGGATGGGGGATTAAAATAGTTACGAATTCACCGGGACCCGAGACACTTAACTGTATGTAGCATGCTCAATCGCATTTCAATGGTAATGCCGCTTCATGTAAATTCAGTCTGTAGTCTGCCAAGGACGTGTGTGTAGTTGCGGTATCATTTGAGCAATATTTCCAATCACGAACATTTATTGAATACAGGCTAGGGTATGTAGCACCCATGTGTGAGGTTTGCGATCAAGTGTGCCTTCAAGTAAAAGACCTACCAACACAACATCCCACAAGTTTAGTAAAGCAACTAATAGGTGTTATATCTGCAAAGGAAGAGATAAAAAACAAAATATGCATGCTGAGCTAGCCATAAAGCATTCTGCATGAAGCATAGAGCTAAACTGTGTTATGAATGTAGTCACCAAAATGAGTGAAATTGAAATACCTGGCTAAGAATCAATATGAGCTCTATATTCAAAAGGTGTTGCCTTTTAGTTAGAAAGACCATTTTGTTGTTAAACTAAGTTTAAAATATTTTGAATTATGTTTCTGGTTTTTTAGAAAATATTTTTTGATTATTTTTATATATTTTTAATATTTTTTCTTTTATTACTACAATTAACAGAGAGAAAATAAAAAGAATTATTTAATCCTTCTTGTGTATTCAATAGTGATTAGTCAGTCTCTGGAAATCATAAAATGTTTACTTTTTTATTTCTTTACAAAAAATCATTGAGTATCTGATACCCATGTGTGCGGATTATGTTAAATAAATGGGTGTGATCTTCCAGGGTTAAAGCATACGAAATACATAAGTCGATGGAAATTGAAATTTACTAAACGCTTACTGTCACTTGCTGTTGCGTTTAGTAAATTTCAATTTCCGACTTATCATCGACTTATTTCGTATGCTTTAAATGATGACGCACAAGTAAAGATTCAGGGACTCAACTGTATATAAATACAGTCGAGCGTCGATAATCCGGACGTCAAAAATCCGGACCGTCAATAATCCGGATTTGTATTCAGCAAAAATATCTGATTCTTTTAAAATAAATTAAGAACGTCGCTGCGAAAAACTAACCTCTACCGCAGTTCAAAAATATTTTACACATTTTTTTAAAAGCCCAAATAGTGTCTGATGTTTTTACTGTACACATGGTGCTATTATAAATTAATTACAATACAGTGCTTAAACATAAAAAAATGTTTTGATTAATTTCACCTCTAGACACTTTACTGTACAAGAGAAAACATAAAATTTTAAGACGTTTGTTGTACTTTAATGTGTATACTGGCCTTATTTTGAGGTAATTTCGATAATCCGGATAATTTGATAATCCGGATGGGGTCCGGTCCCAATTAATCCGGATTATTGACGTTCTACTGTATATCCGAAAACACATTTAAAAGAAATAGGGGTTGTGGGCGTGAAGGCACAGTTTGTTTATCTGTAGTATTCTTATATTTTTTATATCTCGCTGGTCTGTTTGCTTTTGTTTCAAAATTGTCATGAGTTGGTCGTGCCGTACTGTGTCAAACGCCTTCTCATAATGTATAAAGCAAGCATACACATCTTTATTTACATCCAAAGTGTTGCGTTATAGTAATTAAGGTACCAAGGGTATTATAAGGATAATAACGCTTGAGGTCAATGGTGTATATACCAAGGGCCTTTAACCCGAGGGATATACGTTGACCGAAAGCGTTATTATCTATAATACCCGTGGTGCCTTTAACCCGAGGGATATACGTTGACCGAAAGCGTTATTATCTATAATACCCGTGGTGCCTTCAACGTTTAATGTCAGACTCAACTATTCTTTATATGCAAAAAATTTAAATACATTTTGAATTAATTAGTTTTCAAATATGTACATTTACCAGCAATAATAGTTGTAACGTAATTGTGGTAACCATAGTTTTACTTAGGTTGTTATTTGTCAACTTGACAGTATTTAACTAGTTATTTAAATTTAATGCCCTAGGGCGTTATTGTTCAAAATAACGCCTTAGGGCATTATATCATACTTAACTGACTTCGAAATCATGTCATTATTTGTCAAATAATATACCAGTCGGACATTAATACGTTTAAACGTATCTAATAATTTCGCAATGGAGTGGGAACTCCATCCGAAGTTTTATTACTTGTGCTAATCTTATCTAATTTTTTGTTATACTATTACTACGAGTATACTTCTTAATGCAGTTGTGTATAATTTTTTAAAATAATTTCAGTTTATGGCTCATTAAAGTTATTGTTCCGTGATCTTTACATACTTTAGCGTTGTTTTTCTTAGAGAATGTGAAAATAGAAGTCAACCAATCATCCGGTATTTCTCGTGTTTCATATTCATAGACTATATTAAAAAGTTTAGTGAGCACATTATGTATATTATCTTCGTTTAACAAGCTTAATAGTTCAACAGGCAACCGCGAGCCTTTCCATTTTTCATTTTCTTGGGCGCATATAGTACCTACCTCTTCATTTATTATCATTCGCTGTTTGGTTCTTCTGGTATTGGTGGACCATGTCTTTCATCTTTAAATAGGCCTTCTGTATATTCTTTCCATATTGATATTTTTGTTTCGTTGTCTGCTGATCTCTGCCGTCAATTTGTTTATTTCCGCGATTCCGCGCATTTGTCTGTAGCTTCCGGTGATTTCTCTAATCTTCTTATGTATCTTAAACGAGTCGTATAATTCGTGTAGATTTTCTATTTTACCGCATTTCTCATTCAACTGCTTTTCCTTGGCTTCCCATATTTTCTTTTTTCCCATTTCTCTGTATGTTTTGGCATATTTTGTTTTGTTTACAGTTATTATAATGATCCTCCTGTTCTCCATTACCTTCAGTATTTCGTCGGTCATCAAGTCTTTTTTCTATTTCGGGATTTCGGGCACTTTTTACTGAGCTCATCTTTACTTATTTGTAATACATACAGTGTTTTTTAAGTTTTCCATCGGATGTTTGATGAAAGAGATTTAAGACTAATAACACACCTATTACAATTAGCGAGTAATAGTAAGAATTGAAAAAGAAACATCTGAAGAAATGGAAATAAAGAGAGGAGTCGGGCAAAGCTGCATACTATCACCTCTATTATTTAACGCTATTTAATGCGAGAAACTCTGGAAGATGAAACAGTCGGCATAAGAGTAAAGGGAGTCTTAGTTAACAATATCAGATATGCAGATGATACAGTAATAATAGCCGATAATTTACAAGACCTGCAAAGACTCATGAGTAAAATAGTAAGGTGTAGTAGGGAGTACGGACTCTCTCTCAATATCAAAAAGACGAAGTTTATGAAAATTAGTAAAAACAACCATAATACTAACGAAATCTTGATAGTAGAGGGCCAGCAGATCGAAAGAGTAAAAAAGTACACTACCTAGGAACCCTTATAACAGAAAATAATGACTACACTGCAGAAATCAAAGTCAGAATTGAAAAGGCACGTTCTAATTTTATGAAAATGAAAAAGGTCCTATGTAGCAAAGATTTAACATTAGCTCTTAAAGTACGCCTAACAAAATGTTACGTATACAGTGTACTATACTATGGAGTGGAATCATGGACGTTAAATGTAAGGACAATGAGACGACTTAACGCCTTTGAAATGTGGACCTATAGAAGAATTATGAGGGTTTCCTGGGTAGATAGAGTTACGAACAATGAAGTACATACTGAAAAGAATAGGTAAAGAGAAGGAAGTTGAACTTACAATTAAAGAAAGAAGGCTACAGTATCTCGGACATGTGATGCGGGGCGAGAAGTATGGCATCCTGCGGCTCATAATGCAAGGAAAGATAGATGACAGAAGGAGCATCGGAAGAAGACGAATTTCATGGCTGAAGAACCTGAGGGAATGGTTTGGATGCAGCTCAAAACAACTATTTAGAGCTACTGCCTCAAAAATTAAAATACCTATGATGATTGCCTACCTCCGTAGCGGAGATGACACCTGAAGAAGAAGATCGGATGTTTCCATCCACCTGTTATCGATTGCAGCTGTCAGTAGTTCAGAATTTATCATTTTTTCATTGTTAAATTTTGCTTATGTGTTTCTTATTGTGGAGAGATCGATGTTGTCGATTTTGGGTCTGCTTGGATTGTTTTAGATTTGTTTTCGTTATCGCACCTGAGTTAGGCTAAGGCCACACGGGCGATAATTTACGGCGCCGTAAGGGCAGTAAGCCTGACGAGGTATTTGTTGACTAACTCCTATTTCATCTACAATTGGTGGAGGAGTTATTCAACCAATGGGTTTACTGCTCTTACGGCATCGTAAATTATCGCCCGTGTGGCCTTTCGCTTAGGAATGGGTTTTCTACCCTCATCTACCAGAAAGTAAACATTTACCTGACATCGATCACCAAATCGTTACACAGTCAGGATGAAGGGTTTTTTTCTAGATTTGAAAAATCCATTCAGGATGTATGTCCGAAAAAAATATTTAAAATAAATAGGGGTTATGGTTGCTGAAACACCACAACCCCTATTCTCTGTATATACCGGGTGTCCCAATAAGAATGGCTCTCGGCCATATCTCAGGAACCGTTTATAGTAGAGCTTTGAAATAAAAAATTTTATAACAAAAGTTGCCTCAGGAAAAGCCTGGAAATTATTTTCATAATTGTGGGACCACCGCTAGAGGGCGTAATTGAATATCAAAAATTTAAAAATCTAAATTTTACAAAATTTTCCTAATGAAGGGGCACTGGAAATCCGATCGTCGTATTCTTCATAAAATTCTACGCATATTTGATTTGACAAGTTTAGGTCTACCTTTGGAAATAAGAGGTGGGGGTGAGTGGGAACCTTGTTATGAAAAACTGGCTGTGAGTCCGGTTCTGCTTAATCAAATTTTGCAAACTTGGTCTTGTTGAAAACAAATCTTTTTCGTCAATGTAAAAGTTATGATTTCGAACCAACTTACTGAGTAATATGCCAGCTAGAAGGCGTTATTTAATTTTTTTCAGAAATCTAGTGTTCCTTGGAAAATATTAAATACAAACATGCATTTTTAATACCATATTACAAAATTAGACAAAATTAGCAAAATAATAGCGAAAACCGCATGCTAATACCTTTTTTCTATCTCGAGATATCTTACAAAACGTGTAAATTTAAAAACATAACTGTTACTGTCACCGGTAAACGAAATAATTCATTAAAAGTAGTGTGCTATGGAAACAACAAAGAAACATTTTCCAGCTGTCAACGTATATTAGGTCTTTTCGACGCTTCTCATTTGTTTCGAGCCTCGTTCATATCTCGTATATTAATATTATACACGGATTATACGGCATATGACAGAGGCTCGAAACAAATGAGAAGCGTTGAAAAGCCCTATTACAAAGAAATAAAAACAACTATTTAGTGTTGACATAAACGTTCAAATTTTTGCCCATCATTTTCGTTGCAAACATTTACTCTTTCAAGAGTAGATTGAACAGCAGTCTCAATTTCTGCTCTCGATATGCTTTGAATGGCGTTTAGTATTCTCTGGATAATGTATTCTAGAGTAGTGTATGATGGGCAACAATTTGAATATTTAGGTCGTCACTAAGTAGTTCTTTTTGTTCTGTGTTATATTTAATTTTAATAGTATTGTTTCTCTTTATATTGTTGTTTTAATTAATTATATTTTTATACGTTGACATCTGGAAAATGTTATTTTGTTTTTTTCCACAGCACACTACTTTTCATTAACTTAGTTTACCGGTGATAGTAACAGTTATGTATAAAATTTACACGTTTCTCGAGATATCTTGAGATAGACAAAAGGTATCGACATGCGGTTTTCGCTATTCTATTGCTAATTTAATCTAATTTTATAAAGTATGATTAAAAATGCATACTTGTATTTAATATTTTCCAAAGAAAACTAGATTTCTGAAAAAAATTAAATAACGCCTCCCAGCTGGCTTATTACTTATTAGGATGGTTCAAAATTATCACGCTTACATTGAAGAAAAAGATCTGTCTTCAACAAGACCCAGTTTTCAAAATTTGATTTAGCAGAACCGGACTTACAGCCATTTTTTCATAACAAGGTTCCCACTCACCCCCACCTCTTATTTGCAAAGGTAGAGTTAAACTTGTTAAATCAAATATGCGCAGAATTTGATGAAGAATACAATAATCGGATTTCCAGTGCCCCTTCATTAGGAAAATTTTGTAAAATTTAGATTTTTTTATTTTTGATATTCAATTACGCCCTCTAGCGGTGGACCCACAATTATGAAAATAATTTCCAGGCTTTTCCTGAGGCAACTTTTGTTATAAAATTTTTTATTTCAAAGCTCTACTATAAACCGTTTCTGAGATATGGCCGAGAGCCATTCTTATTGGGACACCCGGTACATATGTTTTATTCAAGCGTTGTCCAATCTGTATTTAATAATGAAAATAACAATGCTCTAGACTTCTTCTTGGAGATTGTAATATCCGTTGAAATGTCCTTTCTTGTTGTTTATACTTTGTTTGGAAAAGCATAATACAGTTTTTCCCTTTGATATTTTGAAATTGACACATTTTTTTGAAATTGGCACTTGTTGAAATTGACTTTCTGTTCGCACTTGACAATTTGTTCGAATAAACTATACCTATAATACAAATTAGTCTTATACAAATGTCTATGTAGTTACCATGGCAACTTTAGTCACTTTGTCACTTGAATAATATTTCACATTCACAGGCTTCCTGATTTTAAAAAAGTGTCCCATGTGTGTGTGTTCACAAAGGGGGGATGGCATTAGTTAAACTTTTTGCCACAGATATTAGTGTCCCATGTGATTGGTGATTTTTTTAGTGTCCCATGTTTTGGCGCATACCGGATTTAATTAATTTAATATGAGTGTTTCAAATACAGGGTGTTTCATTAATAATTGTCCATATAGTAACTGGAGAAACCTTAGCACAAAATACGAAGATTTAACCTAAAACACTTAAATAAAATGTGGTTCCTTACTGAGTTACAGGGTGTTTTATCTAAAAATTTAAAAACTATTTTTGCTCAGCATTTTAAAACTATTCAAAGTATCCTTTTCATACTTGGCAGAAAGTACGACTACTATACACCCTACTAAATTATGATAACAAACGTTTCTAGCTACTACCAGAGGCGCACGAACGGGGATGGTGAATGGTTGACCCTTCTCAAATTCTACGCCACCGGATGAATTACTATTTTAGTGCCATTTTTAAATTCTCCAATACTTTCTACGTAAATAATATACTCTTCATTGGTAACGATTAAGTCATTAGTTTTCGAGATATTAGAAGTTAAATATAAAACGGCACAGTTATTTTGATTAATTTATATGATTAAAATTTAAAATTATTTGTACCCAGTACTTTAAAACTATTTGGCGTATCCTTATCATACTTGGAAGAAAGTGTAGGTACTGTAGATCCTACTAAACTAAGATAAATAAACGTTTCTAGCTACTACCAGAGGCGTACGACAGGGGATAGTGGCTGATCGACCCTTCCCAAATTCTACGCCACTGACGAAATTGCTATTTTAGTGTAATTTTTTGATTTTGCAATACTTTTTATGTAAATGATATACTTTTCATTAGTAACGATAAAATGATTAGTTTTCGAGATTTTTGAAATTAAAAATGAAGCGACACAAAACACTGATCAAAATAACCGTGCCATTTCATTTTTAACTTCAAAGATCTCGAAAACTAATGACTTTATCGTTACAAATGAAAAGCATATTATTTTCATAGAAAGCATTGGAGAATCCAAAAATTGAACTAAAATAGCAATTTCGCCAGTGGCGTAGAATTTGGAAAGGGTCAACCATTCACTTTCCCCCGTCGTACGCCTCTGGTAATAGCCAGAAACGTTTGTTTAACATAATTTAGTAGTTTGTACAGTACCTTATACTTTCTGCCAAGTATGAAAAGGATACGTCGAATAGTTTTAAAATTCTGAGCAAAAATAGTTTTTAAATTTTTAGATAAAACACCCTGTAACTCAGTAAGGAACCACATTTTATTTAAGTGTTTTAGGTTAAATCTTCGTATTTTATGCTAAGGTTTCTCCAGTTACTATATGGACAATTATTAATGAAACACCCTGTATAATGAATGCATGCTACTCAATTGACTTATCGTTTATTTTATGAGCGTTTACATTACCGAATGTTTCTATCAGCAATTCAAAATAGATCGGTAATATGTCAGTTCACAAATATGTCAGCCAGCTCTCACCTATTGTTTTTTGGCCTAATACATTCCTTTAGACGTTGCCTTCGTTGTGGAATAATGTATAATTTAGTTATTTATCTTAGAATCCGCATAGTGCCCATGTGTTGTTATTACCATTTCCTATTTTGGTTCTCTCAGCATTATCAAGAGCGCCACAAGGCAGGTTGCGTTACGGTGTAGTTGAGAGTGGATCTGTGATAAGCACCATCATCAAATTATATTCCCCTATGATAATGCATTTGTTAGGCAAGAAAAATTACTCAAGTAAACCTGTGTTAGTACCATAACCTATGATATGGCAGGTTGATACGCCCTAATTAATACTCGAATTTTGAATATGGGTACCTTAGCAATAGCGCCATTATATTTTAAGGGTGAATTTCAGAGTAAAGCAATACCAATAACTAAAAATAAATGCTAGTGTTAGATAGCTGTTACACTATTACACACATAAGTAATCAACATGAGTGCAGAATTTAGTTAATTTAGATAAGGAAGTGGCAGAAAAAAAATGAAGAGTTCACGTAACATCTCATTTTTGCTCTCCTGAAAAGTTTGCAATTTAAGGGGTTATAGCACTAATGAAAATTTTAGTTTATCATTCTATTTTATCCACCAACATAAATACCTTTCTCTCAACAAAACTAATAAAACAACAGTTAACCAGACACAAGTTTTTCGTTTAAAGACTGGACGTAATATTTGTTTCAGCCTCAGTCCGGGCTTTCCGTATTATTATTTTGTATTTGTTCCTAAATAGATAGTTATAGCATAATACTCATTCGGTTCTTTCGTTGTTACTTATTGATATTTTTGATATGTTTCTTTGTGCGTACTTGTTTTTGTTTGTATTCAGTTATAAATCAAATGACTCACTTGTTTCTATCACTTTACTTAGTAATCTCTGCAGATCATCAATATTTTCTGCAATAAGTCATCTGCTTATCGACTGTTACAATGGAATCTTTAGTTCAGTTGTTTCGTTCTTTAATGCTTTCTTAATTATTTCTTCTGAATGGACGTTGAATAATGCCGGTGACAACACATTGGCCTACCGGACACGTCTTTTTATCTGATACGAAGTTATTTATGCATACTCTAGCTTCTTGATCGTAGTAAAGATTGTTTATTATGCTGATATCTCTTGTGTCACTATTACTTCATTCAGGAGGAGTTAATTATTGTAGCATATTATATTTACTTTTTTCTCATTATTAAGGCTAATACAGTTTTCTTTTCCCAATTTTTTAAATAGGTATATTCTTCCCTGATATCTTGAGGTGTAAATCGTGATTTTTATGATAACAGTTTCTAAAGTAATAATTGATAATATTACGAGTTGAAATAACCAGACAATTAATTATAAATAAAAAAATATAAAAAAATTTTTTTAAGAAACGCTTTTCTTTAGTTATGAGTGACTAAAATTAAAAATATTAAAAAAAATCAACTAAAAAGCAAAAAATAAAAAAAATTGAAAAAATTTAACACATTCGTCAAAGAAAAGCGTAGCGCGTCTTCATCGAATAAACGGTTTTCGCCCCACACTTTTCTTTAACGAATGTGTTAGATTTTTTCAATTTTTTTTATTTTTTGCTTTTTAGTTGATTTTTTTTATAATATGTATTTTTAATTTTAGTCACTCGTAACTAAAGAAAAGCGTTTCTTAAATTTTTTTTTCATATTTTTTTATTTTTTACTTTTTAGTCTTACACTTTTCAAACATTAAAATATATCGTCATGTTTCTTAAAATATGTATAAAACATATGATGTACTAACATGAAAAGTAGTCGGAATCGGCAAAAAATTTGAAACTTTATCGTTTATTTATGAAGCATAACGTAAACAATTAACGTAAAAAGTGAAATTATGTATAGTTCATATCATTAGCTACGACACGTAAAAGTTTCAAGTTTTTACATTGTAAAAAACAAGAGAATTTAAGCATTTTCCATTAAAATCATTTTTTTTATTTAAACAATTAATAAACATAAAATTTTTTTTTATTGATTATTCGTGTATTGTTCCCGCGAATGCATATGTCTGCAAATTTTCATTCATTTGCATTGGAGAAAAGGCACTCAAATTAACGTCTAAAGATTTGACGCAAACTATTGAACTAAATAAAAGCGTTTAAAAAAATGAAAATCTTTTTGCTAGCGCTGATCTTTCTGTTAACCTGAGATTAAGATGCTATGTTTTCTTTCCTATATTACTCTATTCTGTATATATCATTATCATTCTCTGTCTATTATCCCTATGCGGGGTCGGCTTCCTTTATGTATTACATTTCTCCATAAGGTTCTATTTCTTGGGTCATATCAATATCAATCGCCTTTGGTCTTCCTCTCCTACTCCCAGATTTCTTTTAAATAGGCATTGTGGTTCCGATGAAAAATGATTCTCTCTATCAAATGAATCTTGTTTGTTATTACTTCATCAACCAATAGAATAAAGGAATTTCTTATATACCCTATCAAAAACGTTTAATGCTTTTAGCCGTATCGCAAGGTGCTCCTTTATTGCTATCTTGCATAAACACGTTGCGACCATTGCCAAACCTCATTGGTGGAAACAATCTTTTATTGGGCTCTTTTATACTGGTCTTGTTGCGTGGTTTCCTCTACCACATATAAACCTCCCATTCCTTTTCCACTCATTACATCATGTGGGATGTTTAATTGTTTTTATTACACATCACTTCTCATATTTTTCCCCTGGACGTCTTCAAACAAATTGTGCCTTACATGTATAATTTGAAATTTGGCTTATCATCGCTAAAGCAAACTTGCAAATGTGAATAAAAATAATTATAAAGTATGAAAACAATATCATTTGTGTTACCTTACTTTTGCTAATCATTAATAGTCCGGTCTTGTGCAAGTTGGCCCAAGATAAGAGTTTGTTGAACATTTGTTGTACCTATTAGTTTTGGCTTCTTGTCATTTTTCATTTGGCCTGCGACATTTGAACCCCATGCTGTACAAATTTCGGCGCACAGTGGCCACCAATACTGAACTTCTTGCTTCTTCCATTCTTTATATATCTATGACTGACTCTTCTGTCTTTTAAGCCAAATTCTTTAAAATTCGTTGTACTCTGGGGGTGGTTTGAACCGACGTAACAGGACGTTTTGACTCAACCTTTAAGTTGACGATTGGAATAAATTGCTGTTTCTCTTTGGTCTTTGATTAAATGTAAGCTTTGTTTTTAAACCAAGAGGAGTAAACTAAAAAGACAGATTCACACCCAAAAAAGTCACTAGAAATATCACCAAATAAATACATCTTCTTTTTTGGTTGATCATATCGGCCTCTGTAATCCATAAAAATATTATATTATACTAATACGTCGCTAAAGAGTTCTAAAACAACTGTTTTTTATTTCAAAACAGACAATATCTAAAAATTAAAGGAATAACGCAGAAAGTACAAAAAATCGCTGATATAACTTAATTAACCTATGAAATGCCAATAGTGTCAAAATTTTATAAATGTCATTAGTGTCAAAATTTGATAACCGTGGAGTAAACTTGCTTGAGGTTGGACCAATTACAAACAAGCTTTACGGCGCGGGAAATTTGAATTGCTCCTCTTGGTTTAAAAACAGACTAAAAAAAAAATAGTATTTTCTAATATAGCAGTAACAGAAGAGATTTACCCAACAGAAAGATCTTTACATTGACTCATCTGGAAAAATCCAAAAGGACATACTTAATCGTCTTAGAAATTAACCAAAATTAGAATATCAATACTCACTATTGCAACATTTACAAAAGTTTAACACCAATCACTAATTTAAGTAAAAAACCAAAGTTAGAAAACCTCTAGTTACTGCACATCGTCAGCTCGTTCTATTGCCATCTGTCAAGTTTTGACAATTCAATCAAAAATTTACCTTAATTATGTAGCACGATTATTCACTAATTGATATGCAACCCATTCTGTATTACTGTGAAGGTACTTTTAAGACACTTGAAGAACTGAAGACCTGGAATTAGTCATAATGCTAGAAATTGTTTAATCAGTTGTTGCATGCTATCCTCAAAAACTGCACCAAGAGGAACTATTAAAATACACAAGCAACTCCTGAATCATCGGGGATGTATTGACGATAATAATCTGGTAGCTAATATAAAAAAATATAATATTGATTCAACGTCATCATCAATCACAATTCTTTTGAGGTCATCGATTCATTGCGTTAGGTGTCTTCCCCGGTTTCTGTCCGTGATCTCCACTCAAGATTTTTTTCCACCTGTCGTCTTAGTCCATTTCTAAAGCTTATTCCAATCATTGATTTCTCTATTTTACGTTTTATCCTCAATTTTTCCGTTGTTTCCGTATGTTTTTGTGAGAGTTATATTTCTGCTCCGTATGTGAGAAATGGTTGAAAGCTTTCCTTTTTAAATGGATTGGGACATTTGTTTCTCTCGTTTCTCATTTTTCCGAATGCAGCCCAACTTAAGCTTATTCTTCTGAGTAACTCACAGTTTGAGTGCCACGCGTTAATCTAATTCGTGCCCCTAATACACATATTTTTCCACAACTTCTAGGGGCGATTTCTATTAGCTCCATTAGCTGGGGACGAGATTCGTCATAATTTTTGTTTTCCCACAGTTTATCTTTAAATCGACTCTCTGTGTTACTTTTGTAGTTTTCGTAGCACAATTCTGGCTTCTCGTGAGTTGTCTGTTATGAAAACAGTGTCATCGGCAAACCGGAGATGATTTAGTTTCTTTCCATCGATGTCAATACCCTTTGAGACCCACTCTAATCGTTTAAATGCGTACTCCATGACTGTTATAAGTAGGTTTGGCAATAGAGTATCTCCCTGTCGCACTCCTCTGCCAATTTTTATCATCTGTCCTGCAATGAATGCTTACGTTTGTTGCATTTTCGTATATGTATATGTATTTCGAATAATATTCGCATACTTGTGGTTTCGGTCTATTCTGCATTATGATAGTGCTTTTAAGATAGCGATTGTTTGTTCTGTGCCAAATTCTTTTTGGAAGTCAACAAAAATGAGAACCAAGGGTCTATTGTATTCGATAGACTTTTCGACTAAAATTTTAAGGCGCTACTACCACGGAACAAATGACTAGGTCATTTGTTCCGTGGTCTCATGGAAACTCTGGGTCCCTGAGCACGCCAAATAGAATTCTATTTTGCTGACTTCACAATGCAAGAATCGACGGCTGCTTGGCAACGTGACGTCACTAAAATAGAATTCTATTTTGTGTGCTCCCACTACTGCTTATTTTGCTGATTGATAGAAATCAAGTTTTACTTCCAATGTTTTGCTAGTAGGTATTCGAGTAAAAGCTTGTATAGGTGGTTTAGTAAGCTAATGGGTCTATACTTTTCAAGATCTACTTTATCTCCTTTTTTTATGAAGGATTGTGACCGAATTTTTCCATTTATTTGGAATGTTTTCGTTATGCAGACATAGATTAGTGTCTGCATAAGAAAGTGTTGGGATTCGTGAAATCAAAAGTAGACCCTCTTAGTTTTTAGTTATCTCAATGACTGCACCATCTTCTCCCGTAGATCATTATTTTTCATATGTTTGAAAGCATGTTGAATTTCCTCCCGTGGTAAGTATATGGTATATCCTCTATCCCTAATGTTTCATAGAAACTTTTCATCAATTTTTACAAGTTTAATATTTGTTATTGAGAATAATTAAATAAAAATATTTCGTCACATACGAGTATATATTTGTTGAGAACTATTTAACACGAAAATAACAAACACCAATGAAATATAGTCTTCAGACAGTCAACTTGCTGGATTACTTAATAATATCGTGACACCAATTTTTATGATCGGAGAATATGATACACGGGCGTTTTCCTTTGATATGTGAAAACCGTCAATATAAAATATATTATAGACAGTATTATATTGTTACGTTGATTGAAATATAATAAGTCGAAAACGTGAGGAAACTGTTAGCGAACAAAAATATTGGGACACTAAGCGGGTCTAACGCCCGTAATATGTTAATTTCCGGACTATTAATTAAATTATCCACAGCAGTGTAACTTTTTCAGGAATGCTTTATAAAAAACATTAAACCATGATAGTGTGCTTGACGGAAGAAATAAAAGAGGACATGTTTGAAGCCTAACAGTGCAAAGATAAAGATCTTGTAGATTTTTTTCTTATCGTCAAAAATGTTTTTCCTGACTTTTTCAATGATATGTAGGGGTTATGTGCTAGGGGATGATGGGACGGTTGTTGCGGGTTGGTTGGAAATACCTTCCGGACTATTAATTAAATTATCCACAGCCAGTGTAACTTTCCCAGGAATGCTTTATAAAAAAACATTAAACCATGATAGTATGCTTGACGGAAGAAATAAAGAGGACGTGTTTGAAGGCGAACAGTGCAAAGATAAAGATCTTGTAGATTTTCTTCTTAGCGTCAAAAATGTTTTTCCTGACTTTTTCAATGCTATGTAGGAGTTATGTGCTAGGGGATGATGGGATGGTCGTTGCGGGTTGGTTGGAATACCATTCCCTAATACATTAGCAATTAATTATGGGCTTGGTTCGAATTCTCCTCCTCTTATGTTCCACCTCTGTTGAGGTGAGCGACCATTACGGCAAATTCGTTTTTATTTTATCCTGGGCTGCTTGTATTAGTTTATTTTTTCTTCTTACTTCTTCCATTATCTTTCCACCAGGATTTGCTGTAGCCACTCATACTCATTGGTGATACCAAGGTAAACCGTTTTTCTCGTCCTAAAGTCTACTTGTGACTGGTATTTTCCTTAAGATTTATCGGCTGGTTGTTCTACTGGTCCAGCTGATTTTGAGCATAGGTACGTAGAGCAAAATTTCAAACGCTTTCATCTTTTTTAAATCTTCCTGGTTCATCGACCACATTCATACAGCAGTAAGGATCCAAACCTAGCATTTCAAACACACGTGGTCCGAAGTCTTGCCTGCATTGCCAACTTCTTCTTTTTCTTCTTCTTCTTCATATAAAGCTCATGTTAATGAAATCAGTCGTGGCGATTTCAATGCTTCTCCTGATCTCCTTGAGTTGCCCAGCTGAGTATTCAAGTTCCACGATCAAAAACTAGAGTTTTGGAAGTTCATAATATTATCTACTCCCATGCTGGCAGTCGATTCCGACAGTATATTTATTAGTGTTTGTAGATGTTCTTCCAATTCAGCCAGTACCGCAGTGTCGTCTGTGTATCTTAGGCTATTGAACACAATTCCGTTATGGAGTACTCCTCGGTTTATGCTGACATAGGTAGTTGGTGTGGCCAATTGCATTGCCATTATGATTCCTTTTAGACCTGATCCCGCGTACCAAAAAAAGTTGATTAATAATTGTTAACAATTAATAATTTATATAACAATGAGTGAAGTATATACTTCATGACACAGCTTTCACATACATAGGACCCCCAAAAAGAATGAGACAAGACAGTAGGACCATAGAAGGATAAGCCTGATGTGTCACACTACAAAAATCTTTAAGCGGATGATTCAACACGGAATTTAAAATAAATGCGACGCATATCTTGTCTTAGAACAAATCGGAAATATGTGGCTCAGGATAGAGACCGATGTGCGATGGAGTGAGTTGGGAGAGGCATATGTCCAAACATGGACGATAGAAGGCTAAGAATATCTTAGTCTATCCCAGAATGGTTTTCGAAAGGAATCACGCATGGAAGCAATTCTGGATATGACGCGGCTGTTGACGGAAAGATATTTGGAAGTGAGAAGAAAACTTTACACTTGTTTTGTTTACCGAAAGGCATTGGAGCGTATAAAGTACGACACAATTATTTATATCCTATTAAGAGATCTGGCGCGATGGACGGGATAATAATTATTGCTCGCAATATAAATAGGCCTGGATCCCGCGTACCAAAAAAAAGTTGATTAATAGCAAGCTGAAAATTTGTTACTTAATAGCTTAACGGTGTCTAGTAGGACAAACTTTGATGTACGGGAACACTGGAACAAGGAAAGTTTTAATTGTGAAACAGTTTAAAAATTTGGAACGTCAGATTACGAAAACGCTTCATGTATTTTGTCGGACATAACTTCCAATTGATTTGTTACCATTTCATTAAACTCTCATGCAAAAATCAGACTGGTGTTTATCACGAACTGGGCATTTTAATGAGTGGAACACGAAGAACATGTCAAATGACAGGAATTATATGGTAATAAATAGCAGTCTGATTTTTGCAGGAGAGTTTAATGAAACGGTAACAAATCAATTGGAAGTTTTGTCCGACAAAATACATGAAGCGTTTTCGTAATCTGACGTTCCAAATTTTTAAACTGTTCCACATTTAAAACCCCTGTTCCAGTGTTCCCGTACATCAAAGTTTGTCCGTCTAGACACCGTTAAGCTATTAACAAATTTTCAGCTTGCTATTAATCAACTTTTTTTTGGTACGCGGGATCCAGGCCATTTATATTGCGAGTAATAATTATTATCCCGTCCATCGCGGCAGATCTCTTATAGGATTTAAATAATTTTGTCGTACTTTGTACGCTCCAATGCCTTCCGGTAAACAAAGCAAGTGTAAAGTTTTCTTCTCACTTCCAAATATCTTTCCGTCAACAGCCGAGTCATACCCAGAATTGTTTCCATGCTTGATTCCTTTCGAAAACCATTCTGGGATAGACTAAGATATTAGTCATTCTTCTTCTTAGCCTTCTATCGTCCATGTTTGGACATGGGCCTCTCCCAACTCACTCCATCGCACATCGGTCTCTATCCTGAGCCACATATTTCCAATTTGTTCTAAGACTAAGATATGCGTCGCATTTATTTTAAATTCCGTGTTGAATCATCCGCTTAAAGATTTTTGTAGTGTGACACATCAGGCTTATCCTTCTATGGTCCTATTGTCTTGTCTCATTTCTTTTTGGGGGTCCTATGTATGTGAAAGCTGTGTCATGAAGTATATACTTCATTCTGCTTCCATCTTGCAAAAATGTAGAACCTTACCAGGCACTCAAATTTATCTGTTTTGTCCTTTGTTAAGTGTGTAGTTATATGTTAATTTAAGTTGCCACCAAACTATTTCATATTAAATGACATTCGATGATAATACCTTCTCTTTATTGACGAAATGCCCCTGATGATGCTCTAGATAGCGAAAGTATACTTGGGCAAAATTAAATAAATGTAGTGCTCGATATCTGCATTTGCCTTTGTAAAAATCTTTCATAGCACCTATCTATGAATTATTTAAAAATAATAAAACCCACAGATTTTCAAATCAAAATGTTTTGGACTTCTGGAATATTCTATTTAGACGGACTTTAAGTTCGTCTGCTTAAAATCGGCAACACTGAACTGCAAGGTTCCATAAGTTTTATATTGGGATATGCTGCCCACACTGCAAAGTGACTGCGGAACGCAGAATAGATATTCAACGTTTATAAATGTAACCAAGAGAAACCATTTAAAAAAAATAACACAAACTCATTTGCAAATTTCTTAAAAGCATAATAATTATAAACAATGCTTTGATATCAAGGCAGCTACTCACTATATTCTCAGTTCTGTAGTGTGACTTGATGTCATAACGTGGATAAACCTTCTCACGCGTGCGATTCATATTATATTTCATTATTGTGTAATTATTAACTATTTTATCTTAATTCTTATCTAGAATATTTGGAATAACTTTAAAATATTTTACACAATTCAATAATACATTATTCTCGTTATCTTCTTATTTTTTAAGCTATAATATTTATATGTAGTACAAAATTGATTCATTGAAAAGTCTATAGTCTGTCTCACCTTGACTTTACAGTATAAGGGACATAGGCAATTCAGTCCTTATGAGAGTTTTTAGCACGGTGATGCCGATTTTATCAAAAATAATTTGTAATCGAACATTAGAGAGATTAAATTAAAACTGTTTTATAGATACAATCTACAATTTTAGGATTCATATGCGTAATCGTAATAACTATAGTACATATATCAAATAAACTTAAACGCATATGAATCCTAAAATTGTAGATTGCCTTTCTAAAGCGTCGTTTAAACACAACGATAAGTCACAGCAACTAGTTGTGATGACAAGTTGAAACGCTGTTTAGACGCTGCGATTCAATGCGATACCACTTTCAACCCAACTCCAACTTTGATAAGTTGTGCGATGAACCGTTTACACACAATGATAAGTTGCAACAACTCGATTGACCTTGATAAGTTGTTTGATTTATCGCTGTGTTTAAACGACCCTTAAAACAGTTTAAATTTATTCTTTCTATTGTTCGATTACAAATTCTTTTTGATAAAGTCGGCATCACCGCGCTAAAACTCTCATAAGGACTGCATTGTTTATTAGACGGACTATAGAGATATTTTTATATACAGGGTGAGTTATTAGTGCGACATTGGCCGATAATTCCGACATTATGGTACAGAATATCCAAAAAATTTTTTTTAGACAAAATGTAGGCAATAGTACGTATTTCCCAAGTTTGGATAATATGCCCAGGGTGATTAATAACTAGGTGGTATATCAAACCTAGGTGAACACGACGAATCATGGAATGGAGGCTCAGAAACTACAAAAGAAGCCGAGGACGACCACCGACGATATAAAAAGAGTAGCGGGAAACTGGCTACAACCGGCCCAGTCTAGAGAACACTGGAAATAACTGAGGGAGGCCTATGTCCAGCATCTTGCATATGCGATTGGTTGATTGATGATTGAATCAAACCTACAATTTTTTGAAATATAACACCCAGTATGTTTTCTCATATTTAGATTCCTGACGTAATAGTAGTTATACAGGATGTTTCAAAAATACTATACTTAATGGGTCTTACTCCATTAATTAATAACAAAGATACTGGGTGTTTTATCTATTTTGCCATTTTCTTAATTGGTTCATAACTTTTTAACCACACTGTATATTTATTTTATATTTGGCACGCAAATATCATTTAAGGCGTACAATAAATTAATTTATTTACAATTGTAAAAATCCAGGTCTGGATTAAAAAATATTGGAAATATGTTCCGACCCCAAAACAACACCCTGTACATTAAATTTTTTTAAAATGGATTTTTCAGTTGAAAATAGGATAAAATACTAAATTCAGTGGTATACTTTGAATGTTCGGCAAAATGATTTTTCTGGTGAAATTTTGAATTTGAATTCTGAAATTAAGTGAAATGCGAGAGCTCTAAGTAGAAAAAAATTGAAATACAGCTTACAACTTGTCAACCACACTGTATATTGATTTTATTTTTAACACGCGAATATTCTTTTAGGTGACCAGTTAATTAATTTATTTACAATTATCCAGGTCCGGTTTAAAAAATATTGTGTAAATATTCCTACCTAAAAAAACACCTTGTATATTAATTTTCTTTAAAATGGATTTCTCATTTGAAAAGAGGATGAAAACAAAATTAGTGGTATACTTTGAATTTTAGGCAAAATGATCTGATAAAACTTTGAATTTGAATTCTGAAATTATGTGAATTGCGAAGCTCAAAGTAAAATAAATTAAAATATGACTTAATTTTAATTAATACCATTATTTAATCTAATTTGGTAAAATATTAACATTTGCATACATAACAATAATTTTTGATGACCCCCCTCTGTGGCTCAATGGTAAGAGCGCCTACCTTTGGATCGAAAGGTCCGAATGGTCGTGAGTTCGAATATCACCAGGGTCAGAAATTTTTCGTTTATTATAAATTAATAAATGAAAATAGTTTCTGTCCTTGTGAGATCGGTACTCACCGGAGGGACCCTAGCGTTCGGATACAATTAGCGCCTCTTTTCAAAGACAATGACGTCGACTTTGCAATGTAACAAGACACTTACTCAACACACACAGTACACATGACACTAGGTATATAACTACAAAAATTTACCGTACCTACGTATAAAAGAAAATAATTTTTGATGGTGGTAATTTTGAATAAGTAGTTTAGTTTTGAATAGTTATTATGCTGCAAATTTTCGCTGTTCTGTTATAATTTTTAGCTATTTTGTTGATTAAAGTGATGTATTCTTTATTGACCCTTTATTATTTATTCATTATTTAAAGATGAATATTCGCCAAAAACTATTTTTCACACCATAATAAAAAACACTAAAATATTAACATTTTACCAATTTAGATTAAATAATGGTATTAATTAAAATTAAGTCGCATTTTAATTTTTTCTACTTAGAGCTCTCGCAATTGACATAATTTCAGAATTCAAATTCAAAATTTTACCAGAAAAATCATTTTGCCGAAAATTCAAAGTATACCATTAATTTTGTTTTTCATCTTCTTTTCAAATGCAAAATTCATTTTAAAAGAATTTAATATATAAGGTGTTTTTTTGGGTCGGAACATTTACACAATATTTTTTAATCCGGACCTGGATGTTTTATAATTGTAAATAAATTAATTGATTGGACACCTAAAAGAATATTCGGGTGTTAAATATAAAATCAATATACAGTGTGTTTGACAAGTTGTAAGTTGTATTTCAATTTTTTTCTACTTAGAGCTCTCGCAATTCACTTAATTTCAGAATTCAAATTCAAAATTTCACCAGAAAAATCATTTTGCCGAAAATTCAAAATACACCACTGAATTTAGTTTTTTATCCTCTTTTCAACTGAAAAATCCATTTTAAAAAAATTTAATGTACAGGGTGTTGTTTGGGTCGGAACATTTTTCTAATATTTTTTAATCCGGACCTGGATTTTTTACAATTATAAATAAATTAATTTATTGTACACCTTAAATGATATTTGCGTGCCAAATATAAAATACATATACAGTGTGGTTAAAAAGTTATGAACCAATTAAGAAAATGGCAAAATAGATAAAACACCCAGTATCTTTGTTATTAATGGAGTAAGACCCATTAACTACGGTATTTTTGAGACCGCCTAAGTGTCCTCTTTCTACAGTTAACGTATGTTACTTTCCCAATGAAACACCCTGTATAGACAGTGCCTATTTAAGAAGTTCTAACCATTTTTTTTTTCGAAATCACTTATACACACTGTACATAAAGAAGGAATAAATAAATAAGTATTCATTTTACATAATAAAGTAAAGTAAACAATACGTTCTAGTTTTCAGATTAAGTTCAACAGATTTTAGAAATATTCGTATGTACAGGATGAACTACAAAAAAAATTACGATTTTCTCATATTTTGAAAGAGCCAAAATCTACCCAAGTTTTTGTTTGCATTAATTTAGTCCCTAAAACCCTCGAAACTCCAGAAGATGACGTGCCTTACTACCTTACCGCTCACTTACTAGTGACCCTGAGCACCAGATGTTCCCTCCTGGAGTTCGTTCTGATAGTGCATCTAGTGGAGTCACTGAAGGTGGATATGAGCTATTACCTCCGATTTCGTTGAACCTCCATCGATTTACATGAAAATTGGTGAGTGGTTAGAGGATATCTCAAGGAACAAAGGTGACATGGTGCCAACTTGCGCTTTTACCCTGGGGGTGAATGACACCCCTTCTCGGGGGTGGAAATTATTTTATTAAAAATAACCCCACAATTCGATAGAGGGACAAATTTTAGGCAAAATTTGTTTTATAAAGTTATTAAAATAAATCAAAACTTTCTGAGTTATTAAAGATCAAAGATTTTAATTTTTCTTGAGAAAAATGCATGTTTTTAACCAATTTTTCATCAATAATTTAAAAAGTGTACGTTTTTACAAAAAAGTTATAATTATCAAAATTGAAGCTAATAAAAAATGAAATAAACCGCTTACTACAAAAATCTTTTTGAACTTTTTGAAATCTTTAACTAAAAGTGAGTTATAGGTAATTGAATATATTTTTTTTTTCGGCGAGTAAAAAACTCGAAAGTATTCAAGCTGAAATAACGGGAAATTGATTCAGGGTTGTTTCGTTTTAAACATTTTGTTTTAAACAACTGTTTTAAACATGTTTTAAACATGTGTATATGTTTAAAACAGTTTTTGTTTAAAACAGTTTAAACACGTTTAAATTAAACAAGCGTTTTATTTTCATTTTCTTTATTAACCCGGGAGCAGTCGCACTCACTTCTGTTACGTAAGTATTCGCACGTAGAGAAAAAATCTCACAATACGAATTTAAATACGAATTTAAAACAAATTTCTATTTTATACTATTTTTATTTACTTATGTTAAAAATGTCTACTGCTAACAATTTTAAAGCTAATTGGTTCTCACCAAAACCATAAATTCCACAAAAAAAATAAAAAAATTTCCCACGCATTACTACAATCTTTCTCGAGACACGTACGAGTGGAAAATTATGTTGCAAAATTGTTCATCAAGTTATCACGGAAAAGAATAAAATGTGAAATTTTTTATAACGGCGCGACTGCTGCCGGGTTAAAATAATAAATAAATATGAAAAAAATTCTATATAAATAAATATAAATAAATAAATAAATAAATAAATAAACAAACTTTTTAACATACATGTTTATTTATTAATAACCGAAACTTATCAAAGATTGAACTTAAAAACATTTTGCATACAAGAGTTAATAAATTTCTCAAAACTCCAGTCTCATAGTAATCTTGTAATCTAAAATTATTATCAATCTGATATCACGTCATCACTGATGCAATTAAGTTCTTTAAAATTAAAACCAACTTAGTAACTTTGTCATTGCCTAGCCGATTACGTAGTCTGGAATGGTAAACCGTATGTTGAGAAGAGTCTTTCTATGTTGGCTGACGATGCATTATAAGCTGTGTGGAGCTGTTGAGCAAGTTCCAATGCTGTAGTATTTATATTTTTCATAGAACGCCACCATGTCTGTGGTATTACATTCTAAATTAAATGTTTATAAAACGTATATGGTTTAAACGGTACACACTTTGCCTGGTAATTAATAATAATTGGCAATGCTCCTGGATGATAATTTATAATAGATGGATTTTAGGTTTATTTCCACTAAAGCGCTTATCAAGCAAATTTGCCAAAAATGAACCGGGGTCAAAGCCATTTCCATACGCTCCTCGAAGCTCCTTCGTACAAAAATTTGCCATTTGCATATTTAAAAAAAATACTCAACACCACAAAATAACTTACAATAGGCGTTATTACAATAGCCAACTTGCAATGATAATTTATAAATAGTAAATAGTCTGAAGTACCCCAGGCAATAACTCCTAATTGCAATTGGTTTTATTATCTATTAGGTTAAAGAAAAGTTAAAATCAAAGTTATTAATATTATGTTTTAAATATATAAATAATATAAGAAAATATGATTTAAACACTGTTTTTTCTACATTTTATTTGTTTAAAACATAAAGGGCCTAGCCGGGTAAGATGATGAAAAGCGCCCCCAACTCAATTCGAATTCCATATAGGTCACCATTTAGCATATATGGTGAAACTAATTTTCTGAAATTTTTAGCCCCCTAGGTGGTCATGTGACCCACCTAGAGCCCAATTAGGCTTTTTATGTTTTTATTTTTTATCTCAGCTGCATCGAGAACTAGCGAAAAACTTTAAACAAAAAATTTGTAAGATTTAAAAAGTTCTGTGCGAAAAATTTTTTTTTTTAATTTTTGGCGGGAAATTTAAATTTTAGAACGATTTTAAAATTTTAAATGAGTATAAAAAAATAACTAAGACACTCGTTTTCACGAAAAAAATATATAACGTGTATTTTTGCATAATATTTCACCCTGAATTTTTTCAAATTTTTAGAATTGGTGAAACGCACACCTTCAAAAAAAAAAAACCGCATTTTTTCGGTTCTTTTTTCGTTTTTTGATACAATTTTATACATATTTTTCAAAAAAGGTAACACCGTCACTGGAGCAGGTAAAAAATTTAAAAAGAATTGGGGTTTGCTTAATAAAAATTTTTTGTAACACCACCCATTTTCAAGATACAGGGCGTTGAAGAAAACAAAATTTACACATTTTTTACGATTTTGTCGAAACTACTGGCAACATTGTAATAAAACTTGGCGGGTTTTAAGAGGTAGTTATTGTGCATGTTTTGACATACAATTAAGTATTTGATATTCATCATTGGCGCGCTTAGGGGTAATGGTCTGAACTTTTCAAAGAAAAAAAGATAGTACGCCACTGACATATTTCAAATTAACAATCATTTTTAAATTCCTCATTCAATTTGCGATAAAAAAACTATCTTATCATTTTTTCATACGAGGCGCCGTTTTGCTGCAAAAAATAAAATATCTTAACGCTTCCAAAGTATTCGAATTAGTTTTTATAATGGACGTACGAGTTTACGTACAATACCTATGTAGATGTAGAAACTACTAATAGAAGTTCGAATACTTTGTAAGGGTTAAGTTGTTTTAATTTTTGAATAAAAATGGCGCGTCGTATGAAAAAATAGGAAGATAGATTTTTTGTCACAAATTAAACGAGGAATTCAAAAAGGATTGTTAATTTGAAATATGTCAGTGGCGTACTATATTTTTTCTTTAAAAAGTTCAACTATTACCCGTATACGCGCCAATGATAAATATAAAATTCTAAATTGTATGTCAAAAGATGCACAACAACTACCTCTTAAAACTCGCCAAATTTTATTACAATGTTGCCAGTAGTTTCGGCAAAATCGTAAAAAATGTTTAAAATTTTGTTTTCTTCAACGCTCTGTATATTGAAAAGGGATGGGATTACAAAAAATTTTTATTAAGCAAACCCAATTATTTTTCAGTTTTTTACCTATTCTAGTGACGGTATTACCTTTTTTGAAAAGAATGTATAAAATTGTATCAAAAAACGAAAAAAAAAACAAAAAAATGCGGTTTTTTATTTTTAAAGGTGCGTTTCACCAATTTTAAAAATTTGAAAAAATTTCGGGGTGAAATATTATGCAAAAATACACGTTATATATTTTTTTCGTGAAAACGAATGTCTTAGTTATTTTTTTATACTCATTTAAAATTTTAAAATCGTTCTAAAATTTAAATTTCCCGCCAAAAATAAAAAAAAAAATTTCGGACAGAACTTTTTAAAGATTACAACTTTTTTATTTAAAGTTTTTCGCTAGTTCTCGATGAGGCTGAGATAAAAAATAAAAACTTAAAAAGACTAATCAGGCTCTAGGTGGGTCACATGACCACCTAGGGGGCTAAAAATTTCAGAAAGTTAGTTTCACTATATATGCTAAACGGTGACCTATATGGAATTCGAATCGAGTTGGGGGCACTTTTCATCATCTTACCCGGCTAGGCCCTTTCAGGCAAAATTTGTTTTATAAAGTTATTAAAATAAATCAAAACTTTTTGAGTTATTAAAGATCAAAGATTTTAATTTTTCTTGAGAAAAATGCATGTTTTTAACCAATTTTTCATCAATAACTCAAAAAGTGTAAGTTTTTACAAAAAAGTTATAATTATCAAAATTGAAGCTAATAAAAAATGAATTAAACCGCTTACTACAAAAATCTTTTTATGTTAGCTAAAAGTGAGTTATAGGTAATTGAATATATATTTTTTTCGGCGAGTAAAAAACTCTAAGTATTCAAGCTGAAATAACGGGAAATTGATGCATTTTATAATAAACTTATGATAAACCTATGATAAACTTATTAAACATTTGTCAAAGTACTTAAATATATCTATTAAATGAGCCCCCGAATATGTTGATAGCGTTAAAATTTATGCTCCAAAATTTTTTCAAAATTTATCAAAATTTTTCCAAAAAATGTTATTGTTTTTTTTAATAACTCCGTTCGTGTTTACGATATCAGGTTCATCTAAAAACTGTTAGAAAGTTAATTCCAAGTGCTATTTAAGCACCTTAAACCTAACCTTTTAAACCCCTTACTTTTTTAAAAAGTAAAGGTTCAATGACCGCGGTTGCATGGTTCCCACAGCAAAATTTAAGATTTAAACGTTTCCATCTCGGTTATTTTTTACCCTATAGAAATAGTAAAACAGGTAAAATATTTGGCATAGAAAAAACAAAAATTTGGTTATATATAATTTGTTACGTATATTGAGTATTTTTGGAGTTATTATCAAAAGAATATGAGAATTACAATCATTTTAAAAATTATGATTTTTTTAAATTATATCTTTTTTTCAAAAATATGCATTCTAAACCGGTCAAAATTATCGAAAACATTACTTATGCTAATATAAAGAAGTTCTTGTAAGGATTACTATAAATTTTAATTTTCGTGGAAATGGCGTATATTTTATTTTTCACTTTTTCATAAAAAATTCGAAACGGTTCTTTTATTTTCATTATAACTTGCTTAATTTTGACGCTATTACCTTGTTCTGAAGCTCATTAAATAGGTATTCCGAAGTAGGGGAACAAGGGGCTTGTTGTAACAGGGGTAAGTAGTAACACGGCTTTTTCATAGGTTATTTGACCGTTGTTAACTAATTTAGCTGGCTCAATCTTATTCTTTTATCGCCCTACAGATACCGTCTAGCCAGTCATCCTCCCATAGTTACAAATAGTAATAGTAGTTTTGTGCACGAGCTTCAATTGGATGAGTCAAGCGGTCTAACTGTGTATAAGTTTACATGCATCTGATCTGCGACGGAACTGACGTCACATACTGTTTACAATTTCTGACGTGAAGTTGGCGTTGACAGGTGTTTTTGTGGTTAATAAATAATAAATATTTTATTTGGTGACATATTTTAATGTAAAATACATTGTAAAACAGGTAACAATATGTATTAAGGCAATATTAAGTCAATAATTTAATGCATTCCTGTTGGTAAATCAAGAAATTATTAGGAAACCAAGAGTCGGCCATTGTTATGTCAAGTTATTAGCTACTTTTTATCAGCTACTTTGGACGCCAGAATTTTGCTCATAGGTTCTATCCTGGGTGTTTTTATATCAATGGGATGAGTTAATATAAAATTTGACACTCATAAAATTTTGGTTATCGCTATTGTTTTAAATGGAAATGAAACTTTTGGTGTTCATTTCTTTTCTAAATTTAGTTATTCCTTGATGTTGCTTAACAATTTTACGATTAGGAAGATATTTTTACAGTTATTTTAATAAATATACAAAATTGTGCTACGGGGTATGTTGTAACAAAACGTTGGGGCTTGTTGTAACATGTTGTAATCTGGCTTCGAATATTCTGAAGTGAGCTGAAATATATTTTGGATTAATTCCCATGAAGATGCGAAAACTGTCTTACCAATGTGCCGTGAAACTCAGTGCTAAGCAACTTCTTTCTTATTGGTATCAAAATTATAGAGTTGGTCCAGATTGGGTTCAAAATGTTATGCGTAGAAATTTACATTTATATTTAAGAACACCGGAAGCCACGGTATTAAGTCGAGCAACATCTTTGAAAAGGAGCAACGTTCTTATTTTCTTCGAAATATACCAAAAAATTCAAATTATCGTACTGTTACAACCTGCCCCAATAGATGTTACAACTAGCCCCAAGCGTGGGGTAAGTTGTAACAATAAACTTTTTTTCGTAAAATGCTAGTAGATTAAAAAATACCAGTCTTTTTAACTTTTTTTCAGTTCAGTTTGATTCAGAAAGAGTTAAACTAGCGTTGAGTATTTAATTAGTGATAATTGGGAAAATAGCTGTCAAGATATATTTGATTTTATGAAAATTGTTACAACTAGCTCCCTCCTCCCCTACTTTGGCAAATGTTTAGCAGGAATATTTTATACATTGCATCGTTTTCCCGTTATTTAAGCTTGAATACTTAGATTTGAATACTCGTCGAAAAACATACACATTCAATTGCCAATAACTCACTTTGAACTAACATTAGTTTAGTTCTTTATGTAAGGAATGTATTAAATTTTTTATTATCTTCAATTTCAGTAATAATAACTTTTTTGTAACAGCTTATAGTTTTTGATTTATACATGAAAACCCGATTTAAAACATACATTTTTTACGAAAAAATAAAATATTTGGTCTTTAATAACTCAAAAAGTGTTGATTTATTTTAATAACGTTATATAACAAATTTTGCTTATAATTTGTCCCTCTATCGACTTATGGTATTATTTTTAATAAAATAAGTTTCACCCCCGATTGTTCCTTGAGGTATCCTCTAATTACACACCAATTTTCATGAAAATCGATGGAGTTTCAACGAAATCGGAGGTGAAAACCTTCAGTGACTGCACTTGACAAAAACACCCGTGTAATCTGTTTGCATCAATTTAGTGCCGAAAACCCTCGAAATTTCAGATGACGTGCCTTAGTAACCCTTGGCACCAGGTGGTCCGGGGGTTGCTTCTGACGGCGGGCGATCTTTCGATACCAAATTGTGTTTGTACCTGAGGTAATCGAAGGGTCAAATTTTATTATCGAAAATTTCGACACCGCGCGGTAGTAGCTGGGTAATTACTTCGGTTTTCTCAATATTTATTATCACTTGCATCTAAATTTTTAGGACATGAATATTATTCAGTTGTACATATGTATTTTATTTCTTGTTTGATGTCTTGTTTGTATATGGATAGTACATTTTCATGCGGTACCAAATTTTTTCTCCAATTATTTACTATACATGACTTGGAAAATGGACATTATGTTCCTTTTAAAGGACAAATTGTCGATGAAATACAAAAATTTATTTTGTTTAATAAATAGTCAAAAAAGTCTAAAATTTTTGCATCATTTCAATTATTATTAGAGTCAGCTGAAATATTTGTGGACTTTGAAAAAGCCATTCATTGTGATATTGGGTATGTGACCCAATGTAAAAATTCGCGGATACCGTTTTCACTTACATCAAAACTGATGTAAAAAAAAGAATGTGTGTGTAATTTGTACGCACGTAAGAAGTTATACTTCTATTATATGATTTCTTAAAAATAAATATACTTTAAACAGTTTGTTTTAATTTTTTTAAACACCAAACTAATTTTGTGCTTACCGCTTTCCAAAAAAAAAAAATAAAAAAAAGTATAGGATTGCACTGGATTCGAACTCAAGACCTCTCGATCTCTGGCCGAATGCTATACCAAATACGCTACGAGGACTGTGTCTATATCGGTTCGGACGTATGGTCGAAGCGAAGATCGGTGGGATATGTGCATTTTATCAATGAAATTCGATATTTTTAAGATATTCCAGAAGCCGCTACAGATAAAATGTTTTAACAACCTATTAATCATTCAGAATTACTCGACGGATTTTAGTACAGTTAAAATAATTAAGACGATAACCGGACAATAATGATTTAATTAGTGAAATTTAGTTTTTTTTACTTTAATGACAACAAAAAGCAAGCCCATTAGCACTACCCAATTAAAAATTATTTTGCACATCACATTTGAAACATTATTTGGTTGAAAAATCTCATTTTTGTTGACAAAAAAATATATTGATTTGTTTAGACTAAATTACAGTTGTGCTTATCTTAAAAAGGATATGTTACTATCAACTTTCACAGAGTGTTGCCAAACTGAATTTTGTTATTTTGGGTGTAAATTTTTTCCACGGATCTCCGAGTGTACAATACCTAATGACAATTCACGGTAACAAACAGACAAGGTGAATAAATATACAATAAAATGTTTTAATAATACATACTCATCTTACTCCTGAGGAAGACAAATCCAAAGACACAAAAATTATAATAAATATATTTACTAAAAACGCTAATATATTCTTTTCACACCTTTTCTTGCACTGATATATTTATACTTACATAACTAGAAAGATTTAGCAACTAAACGCCATACTGTCTGTGTGCGCATGCGCGCAGTATTATGGAATTTTACTCTCAATCGCGCCTAAAGAAGTATAACTTCAAAAATGATGTTTAAAAAAATTTAATCTTTGGGTTTGGTACAAGAATATAAGAATACAAATTCAGAAATTGCAAAATAGTTAAGTCATACGTTTGATTTAACTTAACGAAGTTGAAGAATGCTTTGTTTATGATTTCATGTCATATAAACCTATAGTCCGTCCGCTATAACTTTTCCCATGCGGTACGATTCATTTTCAATCAAATTAAGTCAAAACATAAATTGAAACGAACGTCGATGTGTATATACATTTTGTATACTGTATACTTACTATATACTACACACGTCGGCGTACGTTTCACTTTCTGTTTTGACTTAATTTGATTGAAAATGAATCGTACCGCATGGGAAAAGTTATAGCGGACGGACTTATAAACACTTGATATATGTGCAGATTATTTACCGGAAAATTACATACTCGATAGCCTATTTCCACCACAGATATGGTACAGTAGACTCGCGATTATCCGAGGTAATTGGGACCGTGACTACCTTGGATATGGAAAAACTCGGTTAACACTGAGCTTGGTTATATTGATAGAAAAACACTTAAATGGCCATAACTGTGGACATTTTAATGACAAAACTGATACAGTACTGTCTATAAAAGATAAAAAACATTTGCCTTATCAATATTACTGTTTAAAAAAGTCTGATTTTCGCGTAAGCTTCATTCCTCTTTTTGAGGCGACGATGTTGCGCCAAGGTTGAAAGTTGTAACTCACTCTAGGCTCGGATAACCTAGACTCGAATAATCACGAGTCTACTGTATAATCAGAATCCAGGTCTATTACGAGCACCACGAATCAGTGGCGGCTGGTACCACTTTAAGAAGGTAGTGCCACAATTCGGGCAGCGCCAAAATTTTTAGTGACAAATTCACGATATTGTCCAAAAAGGTATACTTAAAACAAAAATAAAAAAAATAGGCGCTGATACTTTTACCTTATGTATCTTATGTATTTTATCTGAGGTGCCAAGGAATTGTCCAAAATGTATCAAAACAGTTCCGTAAATTAATTAATAATAAAAAACTCTCAACTTACCACCAGTATTTACTGTTAATAGTACTTAAAGTTTTGTTATTACGATTTAGTCTCCATTTATAAAATTATAAAAATCATACTATTTTATTATTCAGACACATGCCCAAAGTTGTGTAATATCACTTTAAGTTTGCTATATATGAAGTCCATTGTTCTTTTTTTGGTTGCAAAGTTTTCAATGATTTTATTATTAAAATTATCAATACCATTTACAAAATGCTTTTCTGCAGAAAGCATACCTAAAGCACTCGTTCTTCTTTCATTGTATCTCTAAGAAATGTTTTAATTCGTTTTAAGATCGAAAAACAGCGTTCTGCTTCATATGTTGATATAGGAATTGTAACTAAAATACTTAAAAGTTTAATAGTTTCTTCAAATGTTAAACCTTCCTCATTTAATAAAACTGATAGCGGAGCAGCCTCAGAGCATTGATTAAAAACTACCCAGTTTTGTGTAGGTTATTAATCAGAGCCCAGATAATCATGCCCACAGGTAGTACTTAATTAGTCTCGCTAATACAGTACTTCTAATTCAGTTTTAAACCGAGTTTTGCTTAAAAATTAAAATTGTCTCCATGTTTCATTAAGAAATGATTCGGGGAACTCATGCTTATAAGCAGGAAACTTCTCCGACATAAATAAATTAGAAGCAACTAAATGTCGGGAGAAGGAAGACCTTCGAAAGATCTGCAAATTTGAATATGAACCTTGAACCTTTAACTCGTTGTCTAATTCGGCGCTAAAATTAACCAACTCCATATGCCTCTATTTTCTGAATTTTCTTTTTCGCCGTGACCTCTTAAAGCTAACTCGAAAGCTCCACAAAAAAAACGTTATAAAATTTGTAGTTTTTTTTCTAACCAAAAACCACCAAAAAAGTTTTTTAAGATACTAATCTGATTCATTGTCAATTAATAAATTACGAGATAAATTAAACTTAAGAAATAATCAAAATAATATTTATACTACATCCGCGATCATGATGCACTAAAAGTTTAATTATAAATAAAAAAACTTTTTAACAGAAAATAGACATAATAAAAGCGACAAGCCAGCATGTAAAGAAACTCAAAATAAATAGATACCCTCGTGCCCGGCACAAAGATTCTCATTTTAAGCTATACTAAATAGTCCGATATAGCTCTTTCTTTGTCACTTACATAGAATGCTCGTAAAATCTTTCTCTTTTCAGGCGTGCCAGTACCGATGTTGGCACAATATTGTCGAATAATCTCCGCTATACCTAAGTGGCAGCGATTGTACTACGCTACACAGTTGCCAGATTTGATATAATTTATGAAGATAAAAAGAAATACACACAAAAAAATTAACAGGCATTAAAATGTTCTGAAGATAAAAAAATGGGTTTCTGCATAGTTAGCAAGGTAGTGTGCCATGGCTCTGTGGCACTACCTCACGGGCCGTCACTGCCACGAATGCCTGTCAACCCTTCCATTCGAGGTTTAATTCTTCTTTTTACTCAACGCATCTTTTGTTATGCTTACTGAAGAGTTTTAAATCGACACTTATGTCAATATATATCTAGATACTACCGTTAAGTAAGAGTAAAATGGCAATTTTTGGAGAAAATGATAGATAAACGACGATTCCAACAAATACATAAGCATATTTTCTAATAAATTATTGTATACAATGTATGTTGACTGTAAAATGTATAAAAATTACTAATTAGTTAAAAAGGGTTCAAGGCAGGTTTTGTTTATATTCGATTCAGAGTTGGACTACCATCTCCATATAGCAACTATTTCAGCATCCTTATATCCTTACTAATTAGTGTTATATTCAGATATTATTACCGCTTTAGAGAAATAAAATGTATATTACGTATGTTTATAAAATAAACATATACATAGGTACATTAATAATTAATTATTATTTATGTTATTTTATTTATGTCGCAACTATATTTATTTGGTGTCGAATATTCCTGTAAGATAAAAACCGGCCTTTGGGACTGGTGTCGAAAATTGCCATTTAATTTTAGTCGCTACCTGCTTGGTGTCGAAATTTCCTTCGCCCCCTTCTGATGGAGTATTCATGTTCAGTGACCCCAAAAACCCCAAACAAATTTGCACTTGCAACATGTTTATGCATTTTTGGATGCATGCTATGCACTGTAATGTATTTGCACCCATTTTTCTATTGTAGACTTTTTTCCTGACGTCATCCAGTTTACAATGTAAAAAGTTGCAAGTCTCTAGGTGCTGTATTTAAAAATCGATTTATTCCGGTCTTTTTAGTGGTAAATGTCCTGGTCATTATAGCAGGATCACCTTGTATGTAGTTTTTTCCACTCATTTAATTTCTTGATACAATTATCGTTATCCGTTTCGTGTGTGCCACTCTTTTCAATTATTATAAATTATTTAAGTGACCATGTTGGAGACGTTTTTACGGTGATTGAAAATTTTGTTTTCTTTTTTCACTTCAGTGAATAAAGTAGGCTTAAGGTTATTCCATTCATGTCAAGGGTATTTTTAAATTATGATTTTACTCACCGTTAAGTGCCATAACAATAGACTAATTTACTAAAATATGTACATCAACTTGTTACCTACATTAATTTTTGTATTAGCTTCTGTACTTTACTATAAATTTAATAATATTTTCTAACAATTTAATACTTGCTTAAGAGTTCAACGCTCTTGTACAACAGATGTTTTCGCTTCAAGATCTGATGATATAAAATATATATTCTAGAGCTCGTTTTAAAATGAAGAAGTATTAACCTTTCGAATAGCTAATGGCTAAGATTTGAATTTTTTATTTCCATTCGATGATTAGTATAAACTAACTTTACGAAGGTGACTCATGTCTAATGCTCAAGACTAAATAAATCAGTGTGAATTATAGTAACTGTAATTTTGTTCTTTGAACAAGTTACTCTGTTACTCTGTTGTTACATTTATGTTATCACAAAATTAATAAAAATATCCTTACAGCATCAGAGACCAACTACTTACTTATCTGATCAACGTTTCAAAACAATTTGTTTAGACTGTTTGGATATTTTAATCGACTCATGTGTCCCTTTCTAATACATTCCTTTCACATTCCTAGGTGTGCTTTTAATACAATGATGCATGTCTTCTTGAGAAATTGAGTCCCAAGCAACTTCAATTTCACATCTTAAGCAACACAAATTCATTATTAGAAGTTGGCTTAATCTTGTACTTATTAAGTCTTATGTAGAATAGTGGGTGAAATAGAGTGACCTAGATGGACAGAAAAGAACGGTAGCTCGAGAATCACGAAAGAACCTGCCATTGACTTATACTTTAAGTTATGGCATAGCAACTGCTTCCTCTACTTTAGGTACTGTACCCGTATTCACACGTTGCGCGTTGGTTATCCCTTATTTTTCCTTCCGCGTTTCCTTTTATGTCTTTTAATTTATGCGAAGTATGATTTCCTCTAACTGCGTGACAGAAGTATTCTGTTTTCAATGGGAAAATCCCAATAGTTGGCTGTATACCATAGTTTAAAAAACCAATACAGAAGTAAAAACTTCGAGATGTATTCTGGTATAAAATCGTTTATTTAAAACTATAAAATGTCATGGATTGCAGAACGTTTTCGTTCTAAACAGAACATCTTCAGTGCATCCTGCCGAGTATTTTGAAACTAGCACACTGTAAATAGTGTTAACATCATCATATATGGTTTACATAATGTAATATGTTAAAATGTTATGACTACAAGTCGATGTTAATAGATAAAGTGGAACACATGCTAAAACGGTGCCATGGTTCCCTGCTCGAAGATGCTAGGTACTTGCCAATTCAATGGGCACAGACCAACTCTGTTGAACCAACTCAGTTGGTCTGTGCCCATTGAATTGGCAAGTACCTAGCATCTTCGAGCAGGGAACCATGGCACCCTTTTAGCATGTGTTCCACTTTATCTATTAACATCGACTTGTAGTCATAACATTTTAACATATTACATTATGTAAACCATATATGATGATGTTAACACTATTTACAGTGTGCTAGTTTCAAAATACTCGGCAGGATGCACTGAAGATGTTCTGTTTAGAACGAAAACGTTCTGCAATCCATGACATTTTATAGTTTTAAATAAACGATTTTATACCAGAATACATCTCGAAGTTTTTACTTCTGTATTGGTTTTTTGTATTCTGTTTTCCTTTTATGTATACTATTTAAGAGCATTCATCATTCATCATTGGAAGGTTCGAGAGCTACAAAGCTCGAATGCCGCAAAGAATCATGATTTGACTCCGAATTGTCGATTTTAGGGGTATAATGCTACGAATACCTTTTGTAGTGCTTGAAAAGACCTTTAAAACGAGCACTGTTAAATGTCGATTACTTTCAAACTAAGCGAGATAGGCCGCTATTATATTAGGCAACTGGTGACGCCACCAAGTTGCTCCACCAGTGACTCATGACGTCACGGGGCATTTAAGTAAATGAGACCTATTAGACTACGGCAACTGGTTGCGCCACCAGAAATTGTTGTCGATCTGGTGGCCGAACCAGTCCACCAGCCGGGTAACCGGGTCTGGTGGCGCCACCAAGCCGGGGCATTATGTTATATGGACCCTATTAGACTGAGCAACTGGTGTCGGCCACCACTAGTTCATTTGTATTGTAATCGAGTGCTTCGTATTTCTTTTCTATTAACTTCTATATTTTCTATTAACAAGCGTATATTTTTCTAAAACCTTTTTTGTTGATTTATAAATATGCTATATTAAAAAGTTCTTCTCGCAGATTTAGCCGTTAATTGTTTATTCATTGTTTAAACAATAAAAGCTCTTTTAGATTTTAGAAATATCGGTGAATTCATCACTTTACCTTGATCAAAAATGTTTCTATTTTGTTTTTAATTATGCTGAATCCGAATGTGACGTTAATTGGAAAATTTAAAAAAATTGAGCTTTTATATATAGGTACAGTATGTCTGCGTAACTTGGAACCATATGGGAAACTTTTTTCTTATCAATTTTACGAAAAAAAAATATTCTTTATAAAATGCTCTGCATAGTCTATGTTATACGAGGTATGTCAAAAAATTGTATGTAAAGTACCTTTAGATTTCACAGCATCGAAAATTGTTATTATGAAAAGTTGTTAAGAATTAAAAAACTATGTTTTGGGACGCATTAATTTTATTACATCATTCTAATTGAAAAAAATGCAATTTTTTTTAAATTACGGATACCCAACATCATTTTATTACAAATATCTATAAGTATTTTATTATTAATTTTACGAAAAAAGTTATTTTTTACAAAAAGCTTTATATGGTCTAAAATCTAAGATGCAATCATAATATATAAACTTTTATCAATTCTATACGAGGCATGTTAAAAAATATGAATTTCGTCCAAGAGTAAAGTACCTTTACAGTTCACAATATTTCAATTAGAAGAATGTAATTGCATATTCAAACATAGCTTTTAATTCCGAACAACTTTTTATAAAACATTTTTAGATATTGTTTAATATAAGGATACTTTACTCTTGAGCGAAATTCATCTTTTTTGACATACCTCGTATAAAATTCACAAAATTTGAATCTGATGGTTGCATCTTATATTTTATACTATTAAGAGCATTTTATGAAGAATAACTTTTTTTCGTAAAATTGATAACAAACAAGTTTCTAATTGCATTTGATTATTTTTCTAATTCCAATTCATTTTATTATTTTTGCTGGTGGCTATTCTCGGCCACCAGTTGCCCGTGCTCACAATTTGGTGGGCCCACTAGTTGCGCCACTAGTTGCGCCACCAGTTACCTAGACTAATAGAGCCCATAAGGTGCAAAAAAAATTGATGACTAATGTATTTTAAGGAAAAATGAGAAGTATATTACGATTATTATGAGTTTAACCCCCCATCCATCAGAATTTAAATGCACCGTTTTCCTTCTACAATACAATTTATGATAGTGTTATTTCTATGTTCCAAAAGGTGGACGGGTTTAAAATGAATGGTTCTTGAAAAGAATAAGATCAAATTATAGAGCGCATTTTAAAATTTTCTTAAAAATCTTCCTTTTTTCTACATGTAACTCAAAATGATAAAAGATACAAAAAAAGATACAGTTCAAAAATGTAGGAATTTTTCAGATAAAAATTTTGTTTTGTCTTTCATTACTGTATCTCTTTATCATTTTCGAGTTACATGGAGAAGGAAGATTTTTAAGAAAATTTAAAAATGGGCTCTATAATTTGATCTTGTTTTTTTTCAAAAACTATTCATTTTAAACCCGTCCAACTTTTTGAACATAGAAATAACAATATAATAAAAGGAATTGTAGAAGGAAAATGGTTCATTTAAATTCTGGTGGATGAGGGGTTAAATATACTTCTAATTTTTCCTTAAAATACATTAGTGATAAATTTTTTTGCGCCACATCTCGCTTAGTTTGAATGTAATCGACATTTAACAGTGCTCGTTTTAAAGGTCTTTTCAAGCACTACAAAAGATATTAGTGGCATTATACTCTTAAAATCGACCATTTCTCTGTTATTTTAAGATGAACACACCGATTTAAGCATGCACAAAAAAAATCTCTTTTCACCTACCATATCTCTTTTTTTATTATAATTAGAAGATTTATGAACAAACGAAACATTTGGTTTTTCATAAGATACAAAATAGTATATTAAGTATGGAGAACGGTAAGGGTTTTATTACCGATCGAAGACAATTGTTTGAGATCGGTTACCCTTAACGTTCGACATGCTTATAACGTTTTTTGCACGATTGATACCATTATAAATTATAAAATTAAACATCTTCGTCATATTGACTAGTTTCATTCATTTTATCAAGATAGATACTTTGGTTGTTAGGTAGTAACTAGGGTGCATAACAACAATGGAGAATTGAGTTTTTATTTAGTTGTCAATAATTTTAAGTACAATTTTGATTATTATAAATTAAAATATGAGCGAAAGTGAATTTGAAGAAATTGAACGGGCTTAGGAAGAAGGTTGTTCCGCAATTATTCCCGAAAAAACCAAAATCCGTTATCAAAATACCTATCAAAGTTTTAAAAAATGGTGCGAAGGCAAGAATTTAAGAATCGAAGAAAAGACACTATTGGCATATTTCGTTCAAAGACATATATATGCAGTTGAAAGCTCCTGGAAGCCTCTGGGCAGAATATTCAATGATTAAATCCACCGTTTTTCTTTATGATGGCATTGATATTTCCAAGTTTTCAACTTTGATCGCGTATTTGAAGAGAAGAAATGTTGGCTATAGGCCTAAGAAATTTCAATATTAATAAATAATTCGTTAGTTTTCTTTATTCTTTCAAAAAATAAATTAAAATTAAGAGATTTTTTAACTCGACGGTAAGTGAATTACTTACCGTCGAGTTGGAGTACTTACCGTCGAGTTGGATTACTTACCGTCGAGTTGCTAGTAAATGTCACCTACTGACGTAAAATCTGTCACGGTAAACAGTCAAAAATGATCAATCGTGCAAAAATGTTTTAGACAGTTTTTTTCGTTATAATTACAATTATTATTGTAGATGAAATAGGGAGTTAGTCAACCAATGCCTCGTGTTTACTGCTCTTACGGCGCCGTAAATTATCGTGTGGCCTTTCGCTTAGGGGTGTAGAAAATTTATGCTCATTTTCATAGTTGATTTTTTCGTGAATTGATTAACCGATTCCGCTAATTTTTTTTTATTATTTTAGATATTTCTTTAGTATTTACACAGTTGTGCAAATATTTACTCACACTTCTTTTTTGTACTTATACCGGGTGGAAGAAAAGAAATGGTTTTCTTACGTTAAGTTTGAAACGTACATACATTTTGTTTATCCTTATCTTCTGCCTCGCAGTGTATTTAATAAAAATTACCCCTAAAAAGATCAAAGACATAGAATATTATCGTTTAGCTAGTAAATATATAACTACGACACATTTTATTCTCGCTTTTTGTCGTGATACCTATCGTGATAATAATCATTTGAATCTTTAATAAGCAGTAGACTGCTCAACAGTTTAACGGTAATTCAGCCTTTCTCGTTGAACTGTTTTTTTCTTTTATTTGAAAGGCATGGATCAGCGGCTTCGATGCGTTTAGTTATTTGATTGTATCTGATTGGGTGGTCATTTTATTGTTGTATTAAGTATTATCCTATCTGTGGTTTTGTTTTTTAATTTACTGTCAAAATAGTTACATTCTGTTTTTATGGACTGATATCACTGTGTTCCTTTATATGCATTTAATACTTGATATTAAGGATGTTTTTATCTGTTCGAATGAGGAATCAGAAGGAAATAAAGGCAGACTACTTCCGATCTCTATTTGCTAAAGGCGACGATAATGAACCACCAACACCTGAAGTTACGACAAACGAAGAAATAAAAATCGAGGAGGGAGAGGTAAAGGAAGCATTAAGAAAATTAAAAAATAGAAAATCTCCAGGAGAGGATAGAATGTCGAACGAACTCCTAAAATACGGAGGACAAGATCTAACTAAACAACTATTAAAACTAATACAAAAAATAAATCCTCGACACCGTAAGGTACAAGAGGACGGCTTAAGTTTTTTTTAACAAAAAATAATAGGACAAAACAGAATGCCACAAGAATGGAGATCAAGCATCCTAATACCTCTCTTCAAAAAAGGAGACAAATCGGATCCGGAGAATTACAGAGGAATTAACTTATTAAACACAACATTAAAATTAACAACCAAACTGATAACAAACAAATTAAATGAAATTATACCATTAGCAGAACAACAAGGTTTTAGGTCGGGAAGGTCCACTGACGCTATCTTTATAATGAGGCAAGTTCAAGAGAAATCGTTGGAATACAACAAACCGGCATATTTATGTTTCGTGGACCTTAAGAAAGCATTTGACAGGGTCACATTAAAGGACTTTATCCATTTGTTATACATACTCGAGAGAGGTACCTCTAGAAATAATTAAAACGATCGAAAACATCTACCAGAACAACATAATAAAAGTAAAAGTGGAAGATGAACTAACTGACCCAATTGAAGCCGGCAATGGAATAAGACAGGGGGATTCCTTGAGTACTTTATTGTTCAACCTGATCATGGAAGAAATAATAAAAAAAGTAAGAACTAAAAAAGGATACCAAATGGGAGAAAAACAACTTAAAATAATCTGCTATGCGGACAATGCAATACTAATATCTCAAAGTGAAGATGATTTACAACGTATGCTGCACCAATTTAACATAACCGCCAGAAAATTTAACATGTTAATTTTCTCAAAAAACACAAAATGCATGGTTATATCAGCAGATCCAATAAGATGTAAATTGTAGCTGAAAGGTATAATAATAGAACAAGTGATAAAGTTTAAATACCTAGGCTACGGGATCTAGGCTACACTATCTAGCTACGGGAGGCTCGAAACAGATGTGGAATATCAAGTGAATAGAGTAAACAGAGCCGCAGGTTGAGGATGGAGAAATAAAAATATCGGAAAAGAAATGAAAGGCATAATTTACAAAACAGTCATCAGACCAATAATGACATACGCGGCAGAAACACGACCCGACACAGAGAGGACAAAAATATTGCTCGAAACAGCGGAGACGAAACCCCTTCGAAAAATCGATGGTAATACTCTATGGGACAGAGCTAGAAGTACAGATATACGACGGAGATGCAAAGTGGATATCATTAATAACTGGGTAAGAAACAGAAGAATAGAATGGAATGACCACATAAGCCGAATGACAACAAATAGGGTAGTCAGGACAGCGAGAGACGGTTCCCCAATAGGCAGACGATCAGTGGGAAGACCACGAAAACGATGGAACGACAACTTACTAGAGGCACATTGAAAAAACAGACAGAGTCATGTCTATATAAAAAGAAGAAGAAAAAGATTGATGAATCCGCAAGCATTCGATTATATAAAACACGAAATAATGATAATGATAAAATACCTGCAGGAGTTGGAATTGGATGACAAGGATATAGAATTATCGACAATTTGTATTGGAACCAGACAGCAACACTACATACGTCTTTAATGTATGTCGAAGTTCTTCAGTGCCTTTTAAATGATCTAATTGTTGCAAGTGAAGCGCTGGTTTTGAAAATATATATTAAGAAGAAAAAAACAATGATTATAAGTAATAATAGTTACACAATTGCAAAGATTCATGTCGCTGGAGAAGAAATCGAACAAGTCAGGCAGTTTAAATACTTGGGTTGTCTGCTTAACGAGGGCTGGGACCCTGGGATTAAAATAAAGAGCAGAGTAGAACGAGCCAGAATGTTTTTTGAGGCTTCGTATATTTCTGACTTATCGCAATTTGTATTTCAACCTGAGATACAAGATGCTAAAATGGTACGTTTGGCATGGCCTCTTGTACGAAGTGAAAACATGGACGTTAAAGGTAAGCTTTATTAACAATTTTGAAGTCTTTGAAATGTGGCGAGTGTATCCATGCACAGTCAGAAATGAGGAAATTTTATGAAGAGCGGGATTCCGGGATAGGGAACTTTTTAATTATGTAAAAAGTAAGAACATCGAAAGCGTGAAAAATTTTACATATATAAGTAGGTTCACTAGTTACCGCAGATAACAATGTCAGTGAAGAAGTTAAGAGAAGAATACATATATTGCTAATGAAACATATTATAATGGACTAATTAAACAAGACCTAACAACATCACAAGAAAAACCAAATGCAAAATATACAAAACCCTGATAAAACCTATATATGGATCAGAGACATGGACACTGTCGAAAAGCAATGAGAACGTATTAGGTACGTTTGAACGAAAAATCCTTAAGACACATATAAAAGGGGGTGAAAGAAAACGACGTATGGCGCAGAAGATATTGTTTTGAACTATACGCAGCATACAACGAACTCGACGTCATAACATCCATAAAGGGCTTGTTTATATGCAGGCGGTTTGTCAACGTCGACTGCGAAGTTTACCTATTTTACTTGATCTCACCCTAATGCCGCCTTTGAAGTTTCACCCTAATACCAAGGAAAAGAGGGGGAAAACAGGTTAATCGCGTAGTTTACGTTGGCAAACCGCCCTATATGAACAAGGCCTAAAGATCGGACGTCTGCGCTGGATGGGCCATGTTGAACGGATTGAATTGAAACACCAAAACATATATTTAATGAGGCAGACACCAGTAGGGAGAAGGTCAAAGGGAAGACCCAAACTTAGATACATGGAACAAGTGGAACAAGATCTGAAAACACTTGAGATTACCCACTGGAAGAACAAAGCAAGGAACAGAACAGAATTTCGGAAAATTCTAGACCAAGACAGGACCCAAAAAGGGTTGTCGAGCTACTGCTACTGATGATGATGAAAAAGTAAGAAGACTGCATACCTAGGGCATATAGTACGAGGAGAACGGTAGACTTTTCAGACAACTGGTACTCGAAGGAAATATAGAGGGTAAGAGCGGTCTAGGACGTAAAAAGATGTCATGGCTGCGTAATATTCGCCATTAGACAGGAATCCACAGCTACGTGGAATCATACAGTACCTGGCCATATTATTATGACCACCTATGAATTTTTACAAAAATGAACTATTCCACTAGGTAAGTTTTGTTTAAAATATTATTTTTAAATTTAGTTTTGTTGTGCAATGTTAATGTTATGCATTAACTATACATAATATATTTAATAATAAACAACAATAAAATATTTGAAAATATTACATATTTATATTTTTTTAATATTTTGTTGAACTTCTGACCTTAATCAGATCGAAAATATTTGGGAGCTTTTAACACGAGAAATTTCAGATGAAAAGGTCACTAGCGAAATTGTTTTGATTAAAGAACTAGGTAATATATCAGGGGTGGCCAAGCTCCTTGATAGCCAGAGCCACTTTTCATAAGTTAAAATTTTTCGCGAGCCGCAATTAAAAACGTTTTCAAAAAGTATGTAAAGAAGGTATGTACAATGTTTTTTAACAGAACTTTTATTTATTGAAAACAGAAATAAAATTACGAAATATTAAAACTTAATTACATTTTTGTTTTCCTTATTCTTTTTCTCGTTGTCCTTATGCTCAATAAGAGAGTCGAACTTTGCCATCACCTATCCACCTTTTACCCATTTCTTCCACGCCTTCCGGCCTTCTTCCCATTTCCTTCACCTGTTGTGCTGTTTTCCGTCTCTTGGTTCCGATTTTCTGGATTTGTTCCATCCACCCTTTTCTACGTCTGCTTCTTCTTCTTTTGCCCTGTCTCTTGGCATCTGTCACCTTCTTTACTAGTATGTTCTCGTTCATTCCAGTTATATGTCCAAACCGATTCAGGTTTTTTTTCAATGTTTTTTCTATGTTGGTCCCTGTCTTAGCATGTTTCTAATGTTTTCGTTCCTTTCCCTGTCCAACATTTGTTTTCCTTCTTTTGGTAATTCTTTAAAATTTGGTGAATAATTTGTGGTAGCACTTCTCAGTAATTCTTTCAGATGCTGGTTAGTTAATATTGATATGTGTTAGGATTTCACGAATATTAAAATGGAATTAAATGGCCCATACAAGTACCTACGTTGTTTCTAATATGGAAATAATTCGACCAGCATCCTTTTTTAATTTAGAGTATGTACTTCGATTTTGGTCCAAATTTCCAAAATTCGGTAATCGGCGTCAACTTATATTTATTTTCGAGCTTGATCTTCTTGCGGCTCTATTAATTTTAATTCACCAGATGTTATTTGGGTCATATATTGGTAATACATACAAAAATTCACCTTATGGACTATGTATATTTCAAATAAATTCAGAAAAAAATGAAGAGACGATTTAAAATATTTTAAGTTTTGAAATAAATTTTGGACTTCGGTCAATATTCCTTCTGGCTTTTTTATTTACTCGTTAAGTTTTACTAGTTTAATATTGTAACAATTTTTTTTTAAGTCGAGTAAAATGACTAAATATGTATACAAATCGGTCTGGAGTGGATTGATTACTGACTTTTATGTCGCGCCACTTTTAATATTCTTTCATGCAGTTTTCGATTTGTTATATCATTCTTAGATTGGATGGAAATGGAATTTGTTACAAAGTTGCACTTTGTCTTTCATATTTGTTGTCAGTAATTTAAAACACATTCTGAAACACATATGAAACGATAATAATTTTTTTCAATAACACAAAATTGAAAAGGATCTCGGGTACATTTATCGAGAGCCACAAGCAATTCTTCAAAGAGCCGCATGTGACTCGCGAGCCGCAGTTGGCCACCCCTGTAATATATCATTGGAACCACAATCAGCCACAATGACAAATTAAAGCAAAAAAATTACCTGCATTCAAAGTATGCCAAGACGGGTACTAGCGGTAATCAAAGTTAGAGGGGGCTCAGCAAAATATTTAAAAAAATTGAAATATGTGATATTTTCAAATGGTTTACTGCTGTTTATTATTAAATGTATTATATTTATATTTGGTAATAAACACAAATAAAACATTTAAAAATATCACATATTTTTATTTTTTCAATATTTTGTTGAGCCCCCTTTAACTTTGATTAGCGCTTGTATCCGTCTTGACATACTCTGAATGTAGCTAAATTTTTTTTGCTTTAATTTGTCATTGTGGTTTCAATGATATATTAGTTCCTTAATCAAAACAATTTCGTTAGTGACCTTTTCATCGGAAAATACTCGTTTTAAAAGCTCCCAAATATTTTCCATCTGATTAAGGTCAGAAGTTCAACAAATATTAAAAAGTATATAAATATGTAATAGTTTCAAATGTTTTATTGGTGTTTATTATTAAATATAATATAATTAATGTATAACATAAACATTACATCAGAAAATTTAATTTAAAAATCATATTTTAAACCAAACTTACCTAGTGGAATAGTTGATTTTTGTAAAAATTCATAGGTGGTCATAATAATATGGCCAGGGACTGTATCATCAAGCAAATCCTGCCAAAAGCTTTACCAGATTGAACAATGATGCTTATGGCATTGTTGTTGGTGGACGTACATGGCGTAGTTGTCGGCTTCAGATGATGGTTGGATATAGGCACAGCTAGATGCTTGCCATGTAGGTGTCTTCAGGTAACTGTTTTGTTTGAAAAGTAGCAGCTTTTATTTTATGGTGTTGTTATCCCACAAGGAGGCTTCAGGAAATCATTAAAGAATTGAACATTTAAGGCACATTAGTAGCATTAGACAATAAATAATATCACAGTGGTACATAAATTCTCTTTTTAAAACTGATTAAAATAGTATAAAATTTCGTCAGCTTACTGCCAAAACCAACTAACTCCACTTTTTGCCGATTCTGAGTTAAGTACGCCTTTGTACTTAATAATTATCAAAGAATGTACTGATGAAACCAGACACTTCAAAGCAGATTTTAAATGTGGGAAACAGAAGGGTCTCAAAACAACTAATTCCAATGATGACACTTTTATTCAGCCAAAAACAGATATGTGCAGTTGTCTGCACATCTCTGTTTAAATAAAATAGTATTTTATCATTTACAATATTCTAGTTCTGCCAAAACAAGACAAGTGCATGATTTGGAGGACAGTGATGTTCAAAGTTACCTAGAAGTTGACTAACTTTGTACAGCCAAAACCCGACAAATGCCGAAAAAAAATTTTGTACTTTTTTTTAACTTTAACTTCATTTTAATAATTTTTTAACAAAATGTTTCGTTTATAATGTTATTTACTTTAATATTTTTCAGTCATTAAATTATTTTTAAATTCAAACGATTTTTCATTTCAAATTAAAGTTTAATAAAACGTCGATTCCTCAAAACTTTAAAAAGTGGAGTCGGTTGGTTTTGGCAGTAAGCCGACGATTTGTACTTCTGATGAGAACGTGTTATAAACGTGTCTGAAATACTGATTTACTGATGAGAAAGTGTTTTTATAAAAAGAAGCGTATAGTATTTTTTATAAATATCCGAATAAAACCTCATTTTGCTTATCATTATACTAAAAAAGTACCAGGAAGTGAGGACAGATTAAATATTGTAAATACTGTACAACAAAGTATCTAACAAATATTTTGAAATGAAATATATAGAAAGTATAGAAATATTCAAAATATCTACTTAAAAAAACGCACAGTATAATTATTATGTTGGTATCAATAAATATTGTTTTTTATTTGTCTCGACAACTTATGTCCATTGGCATGGTACAGTGGATTTATGTAATCGGGAACCTAGCGTAGTGTAGTGTGTGTGTTGAGTAAATGTCTTGTTACTTAACAAAGTCGACGTCATTGTCTTTGCAAAGAGACGCTAATTGTATCCGAACGTCTGCGGTCCCTCCGGTGAGTACCTACCCAAAAGGATAGAAAGTAATAAAGGATGACAAAAAACAAACAACTTTTTAAATATGTATATTAAATATAGGCCAGGGTAATAAGGCAAAAATATACCCTGTTCATGACACTTCAACAACCAGGGTACTGAAGCATTTTTTCGACAGATAATACCTATAAGAACAATTTTTTGCAATAACATAAGTCGGAAAAAAATGAGTTTAGAACCATTCTACAGGTGTCAAATGAAAGAGGATTTCAAATTGGTTAAAAAAAAGGTGAATTAAAAGTGCATTTATTAGTAATAAATAATTATGTAAAAGTATCGTCAATTATTCCTTATAAACTTTTTGAATAACTTTTTTTTTTAAAAATCTTTTTTTACCGTGTTTTAGGTGCACAACTACCAAGTAATGTTATGTATATAATAATTGATAAACAATTGTAATAAATACATATAATTTATTATATAAAAAAATAAAAGTTTATAAGAAAAAATTGACGATACTTTTGCATAATTATTTATTGCTAATAAATATATTTTTTCTCCACTTTTTTTTTAATCAATTTGAAAGTTTAATGTTAATGCTTTTTAATTTGACACCTGTAGAATGGTTCTAATATCCTTTTTTTCTGACTTATGTTATTGCAAAAAAAGCTCTCTGGGATAAACAATTTGAATAAAATTTAAACAATTAAAATAATCAATTATTTATATGGGAAATAAGCCACAATTAAAATGAAAAAAATAATTTTATTAACGTATTTTGACAACCGCACCCGATTTGGGCGTCGAAACGTTAATAAAATTATTTTTTTCATTTTAATTGTGGCTTATTTCCCATATAAATAATTAATCATAAAAATGCCACAAGGAAATAGCTTCAGAACAACATTAAAATAATCGGTTTGAAATTCTTGACACATATTAAGCACTAAAGAACCCTCATTTGACAAACATTTCAAAGCTGTACACTAATTTTTACAATACATAGGTAGTTGTTAATGCGAAATATTTTTTTCCACCTACCTCTACCGAAAGTATACTTTTCCGGACCTGATTGTAGGGAGCAAAGTTGTACTTTTCCTCCCTAGGGAGGAAAATATTTTTCCTCCCTAGGGAGGAAAAGTAAAAGTGACGTCATGGTATTTCATTCATGAAATATAACTTATTGACGCCCTGTACAATATCTATTTTCTATTACGTAAGTATCTATACATTTTAACGTTTATTTAAAAACACTCTGTATTTTGCAGAATGGTAAAAAACAGTAAATTGTTATTCTGATTTAACAATGTTTACATTAATAATTTGACTTATATTATTGACAGTTGACAGTTATATTGTACCTACTTATTAGTTTTAGTTCTAACAAATTTTGTTGGTTAGTTACATAAATAAATTAAGTAAAAATGAAAAAATGACTTGTTATTTGAGGAAGGTGGAAAAACCATATGTATAACATGGGAGTAAAGTGCCTTTTCCTCCCTTGAATGATTACTGCCCTCCGCTACGCGTCGGGCAGTAAACTTCATTCTCGGGAGGAAAAGTAGCACTTTCCTCCCTTGTTATACAAATAGCTATTTCTGCAATTTATACCTTTTTTCGCAACCTTGTTTAACAATAAAAGTACATCAACCTTTATAACACGCCATTTTAAAGCTTTTCCCATGCTCTCGAAGATGTTTGTACTAAAAAATCATAAGTTTCACTGAAAAAAAAGAAATACAGGAAATAGTTACAATAATTTGTTCAAATAGGTATTACCTTTCGAAAAAACGCTTCAGTACCCTGGCTGTTAAAGTGCCAAAAAAAACCTTATTACCCTGGACTAATACCACTTCCTCGTAAAATACCCATATCAAAAATCTTTAAATTATTCCTGCTTTTGTTTTACCAAGTCCACCTGTAATTCATATCAGCGCCGGCGTCTGCTTCTCGAATGACTAAAAACAACATCGTAGTTACCCGCTGGTTCTGGAATTATTGGAAAATGCTGTTTGTCACGTACACATTTTGTTTCAGGAGTGACGCAATTTCTAGTAGATTGTAGGCCGTAGGCCAATTTGTTGTAGTTCCAAAATGGTGTATATTCTATCAGAACTTTGTGAACTGGAAAATGTTGGATGTAGATTAAATTATGGTGTTTATTACTGTTAGAAATTTTAAAAGCAAAATGCAGAGGTAAATACATTTATTTTAAATATTTAGGTAATACACAAATCTTTCTCTTACGGAATACCATCATCGACTGGCCACCCAAACACTTGATTTCACCCCTATTCGGGTCACCCTGCTGTTTGTCAAAACATCGCACCTTGTCCAGCCATTAGTCAGGGCCGGTGTGACAAATATTCTTTACAGTCGGCCACGCTTCCCTTATCCACGTCCCCGTGGATTTCATGCCACTGATGTACCTAGATCAGAAATAATCATGTTAACTTCAAAAGTCATGACTGATGAAATAAACAAGGCATATGCCATATTGATAATGGCATATTAAATTAATAATAAACATTACGATGTAATAATTTTACATTAAGTCAATAACAGGAGTCATACAGCCAGTTCATCTTAATTTGGACCTGAAATAGTAACTTAACTTAAGACCTACACTCTACAGGTAGTAAATTTCATGCAATAGGCAAACATGCTATACCAATAGCAAGACAACAACTCTAAAAGTTGTGAGATAAGAGTATGAGATTTATAAGTTCGCTTCTAAAATATGCAACACCTGCAATAAGAAAACAACTCTTATAAGTTCGCCTCTTTAGTAAATTACTTTAAGCAAAACATGCAATAGGTACCTATAGTAACAAAAGAGCTCTTATAAGTTCGTTTCTTTAGAACTTGCCCTCTCCAAACCCCTTACCATGGGTTGGAAGAGCCGTGGTCTAAGAGCTAGTTTCTTATACTTTTGTGGTCAACCATCTTAAGAGATCCGTTTCGTTAGGACCCTTATAAGTTCGTTTCTTTAGAACTCGCCTAGGACTCTTTAAGAACTCGTTTCGTAAGAGTTCTGTTGCTAGTTATCTTGGAGATCCGTTTCGTTAGGACTCTTATAAGTTCGTTTCGTTAGAACTTTTGTGAGTTCGTTTCGTTTGAACCCTTGTAAGTTCGTTTCGTTTGAACTCTTGTGAGTTCGTTTCGTTTGAACTCTTGTAAGTTCGTTTCGTTTGAACTCTTGTAAGTTCGTTTCATTTGAACTCTTGTGAGTTCGTTTCGTTTGAACACTTGTGAGTTCGTTTCGTTTGAACTACTCTTGTGAGTTTGTTTCGTTTGAACTCTTGTGAGTTCATTTCGTTTGAACTCTTGTGAGTTCGTTTCGTTTGAACTCTTGTGACCATCTATCTTAGAGATCCGTTTCGTTAGGACTCTTATAAGTTTGTTTCTTTAGAACTTACCTTCTCTAAACCCTTTACTTTAGGTGAGAAGAGCCGTGGTCTAAGAACTCGCTTCGTAGAGTTCTGTTGCCAGCTATCTTTGAGATCTGTTTCGTTACGATCTAAATCCTCTTCGGATTCAGAGCTGACGCCAATATTGACAGATTTCATCTTATCGATAGATGTCACATCTTCATATTTCTTTTGAGATCTCACGGAACCTTGAGGATCCTCGATTACGTAACGATCCTGATCTAAAACCCTTTTTAATGATATAAGGATCAGAATATTTAGGGAGTCATTCGTTTGACGTCCTCTTGAATTCTTCCTTGAATTCAATCACTTTGTCAAATGTTTGCTTTTATTTGACCTGGTTTGCATCAGTCATTCGTTTGACGTCCGCTTGAATTCTTCGTTGAATTCATTCACTTTGTCAAATGTTTGGTTTTATTTGACCTGGTTTGGATCAGTCATTCGTTTGACGTCCGCTTGAATTCTTCGTTGAACTCAATCACTTTGTCAAATGTTTGCTTTTATTTGACCTGGTTTGGATCAGTCATTCGTTTGACATCCGCACATATTTTCGATAGATCGCCCCGATCTGCCTCCTGTAATGACACTTCGTTGGCCAGAACAGCATCGGCTATACCTCTTGGTTGGTAACCCAACATTACTCTGTGGTTGAATTCTTTATTGAATTCAATCCCCAATTTGGAACGAATTCATCTCAAGTAATCTCGTCTTCACTGCAGGATGATAAAGAACAACTATTGTACAATTATACCTTTCCACTTGTCCGTTTACTTTAGGAGCAGCAGTGGAATTCAGAACATGTTTTATATTAAGTGATGTACAATAATCCTTGAATCGTTGGGAAGTATAGCAAGAACCTCCATCGCTAATTATTCTTCTTGCTACACCAAAGTTTTCAATTGCACTTTTCAAAAAAGTAATCACCGGGGTAACTTTGGTGGACTGCACAGCCTTCATAAAGACGAACTTAGTGAAAGCATCGACGATGACAATGAGATAAGAGTTCCTTCGTTTTGACTTTACAAATGGACCTAGATGATCTATATGCAGTGTATCACAAGGTACTGCAACCGTCTCAATAGACTGCAAAAGTCCAGGTTTTTTTTCACCAGGTTCCTTATTATATAAGTATTCTAGACAACATCCAATGTATTTTTTAACATAATATCTTCTCATACCTGAGATCCAGTATAATTGAGATATTGCCGAAATAGTCTTTTCTACTGACATGTGACCAGTTTCATCATGATAATGCAAAACACCCTGCCTGCAGGCTTGCCTTGGAACAACCCACCTTTTGCCTTCTGAAGTTTTTCGATATAGTCGATTGTTTACGATGCAGTAGTTTTGGATCTTTCTCTTCCGCATCTGAGAGAGATTTCGATAGCAGATCTATAATAGTGTTGCATCTTTCATCTTTTAGTTGGGCATGTAAGATTCAATCTTCTTGATCGATGTTTACAAGGTTTATGTCAAACGTGAGTGCCTCCTCTGGAATTTTTGCGACAGTATCTCTGCTTAGATCATCCGCATGGAACATTTTTGTACCTGAACGGTATTCAATATCGAAAGTGAATTATTGAATGGTTAACCACCATTCTTCATTCTGGGAATTATATCTCTTGGTCAATGTTGTCCGCACTGCATTACAATCTGTGACCACCTTAAAGTGGATTCCGATGTAAAATATTCGAAAATGTTTTAATGAGTTTACTACCGCCATGGTTTCTAACTCGTGAGAATGGTATTTTTGTTCTTCCTTTGTGGTCTGCTTTGAAAAATACATAGCGGGCTTTATAGTGCCATTTGTTTGTTTCTGAAGTAAAATCCTTCCAATGCTCCACTTTGAAGCATTTGTATGTACTTCAGTTTCTAACTCAGGATTGTAAACAGCAAGGACAGGCCTCGAAGTCAATTTATTCTTGAGGGTTTCGAAAGCTGCACGTTGTTCGTCACCCCATTTTTTTTGTGAGAAGTGTCAAAGGTTTTGCAAAGTTCTTTATATATTTTCTGGAGTAACTTGACAAACCTAAAAATTGGCGTGTATTGTGGACATCAACAGTTTCTGGAAATCGTTCAATTGCTTTTGTTTTTCGATTACCAGGTTGTATTCCATCGGAGCTGATTTCATGTCCCAAATAGTCTATCCTTTCCATAAAGAACTGACACATCGACAGACGCAATGGCAATCCTGCGCCTTTTAGAGCTTCAATTACGTTTCGGAGAACTTGCCAAATTCAAACTCGTGAAATACATACAATCTTTTAATTTTTCTAAGAACTCGTCTGCACGTGGAAGTGAAAATCGATCCTTAACAGTCTTCGAATTCAATGCACGATAAACTACACACATTCGATTTTCTCCATTTTTCTTTTTGACTAATAGAATCGGACTTGAATATGGTGAACTACATTCTTAAATTACTCCCTTAGCCTGTAAATCATCTACAATAGTCTGTACAACTTTTCGTTCATTGTAAGACAAATCATAAGGACGATACACGACAGGACAATTATCAGTAGGATATATTCGCATTTTAAGAATATCTGTTTTACCCAATTCACTAGTGTTTTGTGCAAAACAGCACCTAAATTGATTCAGTAAGTCAAGGAGCTTTACTGCTTGCTCATCAGATAAATTTGAATTATATAACACATGACAATATCAGAAGAAATACTTTTATCTTCAACACAATCAACGTCTCTAGGTGGAATCTCAACTAAGCTGATATTTATTCAAATTATTGTACCCTGTTCTAGCCAATCCACTTAGTCTACTTTGCATGTGGAATATCATGGCAACAGTTCGTTGCAGTCACTAATAGATCCCAACATACCCAAAAAAAATTCGGGATTGCACTCGGGCATCGGGCTTCACAAATGTTCTATTAACCGCATCGTTGGGTTGTGCTTTCTTTTTTTTTTTGACTAGTAACTCTAATCGATTGAGTCTATCACTAACATACATTTCGAGTAGTGGAGGAGTGTGTGAGACTCTTTCACTTGATGAAACTACCTGAACGATGTTCGTTTCTCTAGATCTGGGAATCTTGGAACTTGCCTGATGATGTAAATGATATTGTCCGTTTTATCTTGTAATCATAGTCGTTACTACTACTGCTAGATTCGGATGTTGAACTTGAACTTAGTCTGGATCCTTTCCTTTGGTCCATTGCTTTTGCTTTCTTTTTATATACTATATTTATATAATAGTAAATACTTATACTCATGCTTTTCGAATAAAATTGCGAAGATAAATTGAGGGAAGGTTGTTGCTACACGTTGAACAACCTCTCGAACTTAAATAAGGCAATATAAGCTCAATTCTATACGTTTAATAGCTTATACAGAGCGTTCACCAATCAACCAGATATACCACTTCGAAGGAAGCGCCAAAATCGGCAACACTGTCTATTATTCCACTATAGTATCGATGCGTAATCGTCCATCGACGGATTTAAACAAATTAATAATACTTTAAGTTCTGAAATTACTAATCTACAATGAGTAGGTGACGTAATATGATTGTCAAATTACCGGCAAGTGGTTAAATGAACCGGCTGCTCAAATTTCTCAAACATTTATTACCAAACATTTAAAATTAAATTTTAACTGTTAAAGATGTTCAAAACTCATCTACTTGTTCCGATAGTAACAGTATGTTATTAAAATCGCTTTATCAATTTTTCTCTTTTCTCGATTATTAGTTTTTATTGCATAGTATATAAATTATTGTAACGACAATAAATAATTAAAAATAATGCTATTAATGTAAATCAATAAGTAATTCGAGAAATTAACAAGTAAGGATTTAAAGAATATTCAAAAACTAAGGCGATAGTCACAGTCACCTCTATTTTGAAAACGACATTTACACTCTACGACTACACCGTCTACACTTTAAATATTTATAAATGCATGTCTATAAGTTATAGTAATAACGCATACCTTATTAAATGTGGAAAAACCGGCAGTGTTTACACTTTAAGTCAGCATATCTAATTGAAACCCAAACGCAGTCTATATTCTTATAAATATTTTAATCTATTTTAAATTTAAATCGCGAAATATAAATCTATTACTATAGGGTTGAATAGTTTATATCTCCCTATATATATTTTGATCTATTTCAAATCCCGAAGTATAAGGCTATTAACTACACTTTGAATAGCTTACACATCGCTAAATATGTAATTTTTAATTTATATCACGAAATAGGTATAAGTCTATTACTATACGTTGAATAGCTGCTTATAGTATAATATCCTTATAAATGTTACTGCCTATTTTTAATTTATATTCCAAAATATAAGTATATTACTATACGTTGAATAACTTGTATTATTCTTATAAATATTTTAACCTATTTTGAAATCAAATCGCGAAATATAAGTCTGTGATCTACACTTTGAATAGCTTATAAATATAATAAATTGTTAATATAATAAAATTGTGAAGTTAATTAAAGAAAAGTCTGTTGCTACACGTTGAACAGTTTCTCAAACTTAAATAAGGTAATATAAGCTTAATACTATACGTTGATTAGCTTATATTATATACTATCCTTATAAATATCGCGAAATATAAGTCTATTAACTACACTTTGAATAGCTTATAAATATATTCCGATAAAATATTCTAACCTTTTTCAAAATCAAATCGCGAAATATAAGTCTATTAGCTACACTTTGAATAGCTTATACATCACGATAAATATTTTAATGTCTATTAAATAAACTATCTGATAAATACATACAGTTCAACTCCTTTAAAATCAGTTCCAAGACATCCTATTGTTCCAAGTATATGGCACATGTACATCATTGGCAAGAAAACAGCACAAATTGTTCCAAAAACACCACATAAAAACACCCAGGCGATTCACTGTATATTAAAATGTTATTTACACGTCGCATTTGGTGCAAAATCCGGTAATATTTCACGTGAAATGTAACAACACTTCGCAAGTTCACTTCTTGCAGTAAAATTCCATTGTTATTTTGTCACCCTCAAAACATTCACATACAATTATACTATTATTGTGTTTTTAAACAAATATCACTATTAAATAAGTATAAATATGACTTAACACTTGTTAGCACATGGATAATATCCTACCGCTGCTTTGTTAGAAATTTTAAAAGCAAAATGCAGAGGTAAATACATTTATTTTAAATATTTAGGTAATACACAAATCTTTCTCTTACGGAATACCATCATCGACTGGCCCATGCCCTGCGAACTCAATGGAAAAAATTGGTTCCATATATATAGTGAGCTTCCGGAATTAGAGATGGCGAAACATAATGTGGATCGCTAATATATGTGGTACAAGGCTAATTGAAAAGAAGAAGAATATTTGACAACTGAATGTCGAGTTGGACAGTTGTGTTTATTTGGTAACAGCGTTGCCACATTCAGCAGATTTCTACTTTTTTAATAGATTTTTGATAATATATATTTTTTTAATTCTAGTAGGCAATATTTTTTAGTAGGTTTTTGGTATACAGTGATGAGCACGCTAATAACCGGCAAAAAAGCTCAAAAGATGGAAAACATAATCCATTGCGAAACAAAAAGAGATGAAACTAGTGGAGGTGAAACATTTGTTTCGAGCTTCTGTCATATGTCGTATAATCCGTGTATATTAATATTATACACAGATTATACAAAATATGACAGAAGCTCGAAACAAATGACAATCGATGAAAAGCCCTATTAATTAACATTACATTACATAGTTTTCCAACTGTAGACGTCTGTGACAGCTGTGACAGGAGTATTTTATAAAATTCTACTGTCACAGTGACAGTTGTCATACCTCTGATACGTTAAAGGTGGGAAACTATGTAATGTAATGGTATTTTAGACGTTTATAACGATAATTTCCACCTCCACTAGTTTCATCTCTTTTTGTTTCGCAATGTATTATGTTTTCCATCTTTTGAGCTATTTTGCCGGTTATTAGCGCGCTCATCACTGTATATCAACATTTTCTGTGCTATGCATTATGACTAAAATGAAATTAACTCTTTAATAGTATTTACATTTGACATTTTGTTACAATTTCCTAATGTAATTGATGGATTCGACCGTTACTTGATGGAAGTTCATTTTATCTCACAATAAAACACTGAAAAACGTTTGTTTTTCTATACTTCCACAAAATTTATTACAACTATGTTATTACTACAGCTGTTATTACTACAGAAAGGCACTTTGCCGAAACAGCTGTAGTAATAACATAGTTGTAATAAATTTTGTGGAAGTATAGAAAAACAAACGTTTTTCAGTGTTTTATTGTGAGATTTCCTAATGTCATTACCGAAAATAAGATTCAGGACGTAGGTATGAATACAGAGATTAGAGAAATAAATGAAACTGGTGTCTGATACCAAACTTTCTTGTTTCAAGCAGCAGTGCAGTAGTGTTTCGGGTAATATTTATATAACAAAGAGTTTTGACATTCGGTGAGGCTATTAAAATTAAACTAACGACGGAAAACTAAAATATGTATGTAAAATGTAACTTTGCAAAAATAATGTGTTTACCCGTTTCTATTAACGTAAAATGAAAAAGATTTTTTTCCGTTTTTAACCGTATTACAACTGATGATCGCAATAAACTTTTGAATAAATAGTTATTTATTATATAAATGTTAAAAGTACACGTTTAAGGCAAGCATGTGAAAGTAAAGCACATGAGTGCTTTAAAAATGTACTTTTTAACACGCATATCATACAATATTTTTTCTACAAACGTAATTACAGGACAATATCTACAAAAACTTTTACTTGAACTTGACTGACATTCCATTTTTATATTTTTTTGACATTACATCAAATTGCCTATACGGTCAATACGAACTGCAGTGCCTTAAAAATTTTAAAGCACTAGTGCCTTGAAGTAACATTTTTAACGCTCGTATGGAGTGCTAAAAATTGCATTTTTAACACGGTTGTAGAAAAAATGTATTTTCATGATTATTTGTCAAAGAAGGTATGAATGAGGTTGGGAATTGTACCAAATTTGATCCAGTCATGCATAATATGTTAAAATCAATGGATGACAAAATATTATATAAAAATATTAAATATAAAACTGATAAAAATTAATTAAGTACCTAGGTCATTTTGTTTCCCTGTTAAAATGTAAAAAAAGTTTGGTTTTTTTACATTCACGTTATATTTATTTCTAGTTAAGTTAGCTGCTGTTTTTATTATAAAAAAACCTAAATTATACTTAAATAAGTTAATAAAGTTTTAGTTCTTGATTTAGTAGATTTTAGCCAAACATGCAATATATTTCCTAAATAAAATATGGCAACGTTGTCTTGTATTGAATTTAAGTGCGTCATTTTGTAATTTTTGTGTTGTGTATGCGTTTTATATCAATTTTATATTTGTGTATTAAGTTTTTATCCCGTACCCAAGTGATTAGTGAAGTGAATGTTTCATATTTTAGTTATTAATAGACATTTTTTCAGTGTATAAATTATTTTTCTTCCCTCAGCTGTACCTAGTTGTTTCCAGGTAATGTGAATAATTCCTAAGGTAGAAAGACATTTTACATTATGTTATGAAAACAATGAATTCATGTCAAGATTTATATAAATAATAATTATTACTGTCATTTGTTGGTTTCATTATTGTTCTTACATTGTCCATACATACATACTTATCATTTTTTAAATATAATCGCTGCTCATGCTAAATTCTATGCTTGTGCATGTTATTAATTTTTTGTTTTTGCAATAATTATTTTTATTTTTATGGCTTCTGTAATACAAATATTTTATTGAAAAAACTAAAAATTAATAACGTGCACATTATAGAATTTGGTATGCCTAGCGAAGCTTCCAAAACGGTACAGATATCTTCCAAAACGTTACAGAGATCTTCCAAATCGTTACAGAAATCTTCCAATTTAAAACGCTTAGTTGGCTTCCAAAAATATCGATGGTGTTGGAATACGGGACCAGTTCTGCCTATAGAATTCCCTTTCTACCCCACCCACTCTTCTATGGACTGGCCACCCAAAAACTTGATTTCACCCCTATTCGGGTCACCCTGCTGTTTGTCAAAACATCGCACCTTGTCCAGCCATTAGTCAGGGCCGGTGTGACAAATATTCTTTACATTACAAGTGATATATTTCGGTTCTATTTTTATTTATTTATACGCACAACATGCCATTAAGACCTAATAGTAGGGGAGAAAAGTATGCTAAATTTGCAGTTACTCGAGCGCTTTGGGGACCTATTGGGTTGTGAAGAGAAGGTCCCAAAACCAAAAAAAGTTAAGTAAAATTTTCCATTTAAGTGGGGACTTTTCATTTTTCAATATAATTTTCCATTTCCAACAATCGTTTTTTCGATTATTGCGCCTTTGATTTATATGAGTTTAAATCCGCTAGAGAAAATATGCCTCTAAAAAAGTCGATTACAAAATTTTTTTATGACATAGAAATTGAAACAACAAAATAGTTTATAATTTTATACTGGGTCCTATAAAGAATGAAAACGTTTTAAGTATTATAAAACGTTATTTTTTATAAAAGTGTAATAATTATTCCTTTTCCATCTTTCCAGAGTATCCTCTTCCTTCTTATTTAATGTCCACGCCTCGCAGGCATATGTTACTGTGGGTCTAATAACTGTTTTATATATTCGGAGTTTGCCTTTTCCATAAATGTATTTCAGTCCATTAGAGCTCTAAGGGCCGGTTGTTCGAACGCTAATCAACAATCATCATTATTAAATATTTAATTACTGTCACCAAAACTGTCAATGTCAACTTTGTTTGGGTTGCTGAAAACATAATTAATTACAATTATGAGATATATTATTAATTATGTTAATAATTATTGTTATATTAATTGATTATAGTCTCAGAATTGTAATTAATTATGTTTTAACAATTGACATTGACAGTAATTAATTATTTGATAATGATCATTGTTGATTAGCGTTCGAACAACCGGCAAACTACCTAATTTTTTTATTCCCTCTTGCTATTATGGCATCGAGCTGCCATTTCTCTTTTCCATTTTTATCGAATACTTTACCTATAGGTATTAAAAATTGTCCACCCTTTTAAAACCATAGCTTTTACCACTTACATACCTCACACGGAAGTCTTCTTTTTTTTTTGTCCCTCCTATGATCATATTATATTTGGTTTTGTGTTTGTCTTCATTTAACTCCAACCTGAATTTCTGTGCGTCTTCAATAAGTTTCTTTACAACCTTTTTTAAGTCTTTCGCGGTTCCGGGATCTAGGTGCTAGGATCGAGAGATCATCAGCAAATCCCAAGCACTGGTGCTTGGCATTTACCCACAACTCGCAACTACTAGGTAGGGTATAGCAGTACCTGACCCTCATTCATATATTTTTTTATTTATTTGTTCATTGCTTATTTACAATCTACTTCAATCTACTTAAATCTTCTTCTTCTTTTTATGTAGACATGACTCTGTCCTTTTTTTCAATGTGCCTCCAGTAAGTTGTCATTCCATCTTTTTCGTGGTCTTCCCACTGATCGTTTTCCTATTGGGAAACCGTCTCTCGCCGTCCTTACTACTCTATTTGTTGTCATTCGGCTTGTGTGGTCGTTCCATTCTACTCTTCTGTTTTTCACCCAGTTATTAGTGTTGTATACCTTGCATCTCCGTCGTATATCTGCACTTCTAGCTCTATCCCACAGTGTCTTACCATCGATTTTTCTCAGTGTTTTCATCTCTGCTGTTTCTAGCAATCTTTTTGTCCTTTCTGTATCAGGTCGTGTTTCTGCCGCGTATGTTATTATTGGTCTGATGACTGATGACTGTTTTGTAAATTCTGCCTTTCACTTCTTTTCCGATGTTTTTATTTCTCCATATTGTTTCATTCAGGCAACCTGCGGCTCTGTTTACTTTATTCACCTAGATAGTGTGATCTCTAGATATTTAAACTCTATGACTTGTTCTATTATTTGACCCTCCAGCTCTAATTTACACCTTATTAGATCTGCTGTTATAACCATGCATTTAGTCTTTTTTGGGGAAATTAACATGTTAAATTTTCTAGCGGTTATATTAAATTCGTGTTGCATAGGTTGTAAATCATCTTCACTTTAAGAGATTAGTATTGCGTCGTCTGCATAGCAGATTATTTTAAGTTGGTTTTCTCCCATTTGGTATCCTTTTTTTGTTCTTACTTTTTTATTATTTCGTCCATGATCAGGTTGAACAACATAGGGCTCAGGGAATCTCCCTGTCTTATCCCATTGCCAGTTTCAATTGGGTCAGTTAGTTCTTCATCTACTTTTACTTTTATTGTGTTGTTCTGGTAGATATTTTCGATCGTTTTAATTAATCCTAGAGGTACCTCTCTTGCATACAATAAATGGATAACGTCCTTTAATTTGACCCTGCCAAATGCCTTCTTAAGGTCCACGAAACAAGTATGCCGGTTTGTTGTATTCTAACGATTTTTCTTGAATCTGTCTCATAAATATAGCGTCGGTGCATGATCTTCCCGACCTAAAACCTTGTTGTTCTTCTGCTAATGTTATAATTTTATTCAGTTTATTTGTTATCACTTTGGTCAATAATTTTAGTGTTGTGTTTAATAAATGAATTCCTCTGTAATTCTCCTTGTGAGATTTTTCTCCCTTTTTGAAGAGAGGTATTAGAATGCTTGATCTCCATTCTTGTGGTATTCTGTTTTGTTCTATTATTTTTTGGATTAGTTTTAATAGTCAGTTTGTTTGGTCAGATCTTGTCCTCCGTACTTTAGGAGTTCATTCGATATTCTGTCCTCTTCTGGTGATTTTCTATTTTTTAATTTCCTTAATGCTTCCGTTAACTCTGCTTCTTCAACATTTATTTCTTCGTTTGTTGTTACTTCAGGTGTTGGTGGTTCGTTATCGTTATCTTTAGAAAACATAGATCTAAAATAGTCTGCCGTTTCCTTCTGAATGTGTTTCGTTTTTATTAGTTCGTTCCTCTCTTTTCTTTGTCATCTGATCATTCTCCATATTTCCTTTTGTGTTCCGTAGAAGTCGTGTTCCATCTGTTTTGAGAAGCTGTCCCAGTGTTCCCTTTTTATTTGTCTGACTAAAGTGTTTGTTTCGTTTCTAATTCTTTTATAGTGGTTGTATGCCTGTTGTGTTTGTTGTGTTCTGTATTGTAAAAAGACTTTCTTCTTTTCTTCACATTTGATCTACACTTCCTCTCGAAACCATGGGGTTTTCTTTTTTGATATATTGGTATTCGTTACTTTCCTCTCCCCAAGTGATTCTGTTGCTGCGTTAATTATGTTACTTTTGAGTTTTTCCCAGCTTTCCTCGATGTTATCGTGCCAAATGATATTTTGAATTAAAATTACATATATTCTTCTTTCTTTTTCAAATATTTATTTAAAACTTTTTTTGGACACCCTGTATAAATAATTATGTAAAATGTTTATATTACTGAATAGAGAATTGAAGAACGTTTCAAATGAGCTAGCACACGACCCCTATTCTCATTTAAAAAAATCATCGATTACGTCATCACGCCCAGATGGATGACGTCACTAGTATACCATATCTGCCACAATATCATAACTTAAAAATAAAAATCGTCCTGTTTCGGGATTTTTCCTTAAAGTCGCAGGTTTACGAAATAACGAATTTATTCCTTTCATTTGCACCATACTGTATACACGCAACGGTGGAAAATAGTGTCACGCACGCTTGATAACCAATTAAAAAACAAAGGAATTTTGAATATTGTATTGCGAAAAACTCTTCGGGAATTCATCATTCGATGTTTAAAGAATAACTACCTACGTTGGCAACATTCAAATTTTCAGTTTTTCACATAGTTTTTGAGTGTTAAAAATGGCCGATTTAGCAATTTTTCAATTTTTCGCTTATATGTCAAAAACTATCAACTTTAGAGAAAAGTCACTAAAGACCTTTTCTGTTTGGACTGATCCAAAAAAACCTAAAAAAACTTTGGTCCATGCAAAAAAAATTATTTTAGGAAAAAAGAAAAAAAAAACGTTTAAATATTTTTGACCCACTTTTGGTCCTGACAACATGCAAATTTGTTCTTTTTGAGTAAGATTGTGCAAAAAATCCGAATCGGAATATTTTTCCTAGCGGATGTGCAGTGGCTTTCTGGACTAATATTAATCATGTGGGCGATACATTGAATCTTAAATATCGATATATTGTCCGATATATTGTCCGATATATCGAAAGTTGAATATCGATATAAAAATATCGATAAAATTTTAAAATATATCGATATATTTAATGGATCGATACATCGTTGCCATCCCTATTACTGAATAGAGAATTGAAGAACCTTTCAAATGAGCTAGCACACGACTCCTATTCTCATTTAAAAAAATCATCGATTACGTCATCACGCCCAGATGGATGACGTCACTAGTATACCATATATGCCAGAATATCATAACTTAAAAATAAAAATCGACCTGTTTTAAATCGACCCTTAAAGTCGCGGGTTTACGAAATAACGAATTTATTCCGTTCATTTGCACCATCATACTGTATACACATGCAACGGTGGAAAATAGTATCGCGCACGCTTGATTAGCAATTAAAAAACACAGGAGTTTTGAATATTGTATTGCAAGAAACTCTTCGGGAATTCATCATTCGATGTTTACAGAATAACTACCTACCTTGGCAACATTCAAATTTTCAGTTTTTCACGTAGTTTTTGAGGGTTAAAAATGGCCGATTTAGCAATTTTTCAATTTTTAATCGCTTATATGTCAAAAACTATCAACTTTAGAGAAAAGTCACTAAAGATCTTTTCTCTTTGGAATGATCCAAAAAAACCTAAAAAACTCATCATTCGATGTTTACAGAATAACTACCTACCTTGGCAACATTCAAATTTTCAGTTTTTCACGTAGTTTTTGAGGGTTAAAAATGGCCGATTTAGCAATTTTTCAATTTTTAATCGCTTATATGTCAAAAACTATCAACTTTAGAGAAAAGTCACTAAAGATCTTTTCTGTTTGGAATGATCCAAAAAAACCTAAAAAACTTTGGTCCATGCAAAAAAAATTATTTTAGGAAAAAAACAAAAAAAACGTTTAAAACATTTTTGACCCACTTTTGGTCCTGGCAACATGCAAATTTGTTAAAAGGGGTCCTTTTTTAGTAAGATTGTGCAAGAAATCCGAATCGGAATATTTTTCCTAGCGGATGTGCAGTGGCTTTCTGGACTAATATTAATCATGCGGGCGTAATATTAATCTGTCACCTGAAGAGGGATCGCGTAAAGTTCGAAACATTGATGCTATAATATACTATGATTATTTTAAAAATCAACCTGTCCCAGCGTTTTGCTTATGTGCTAAAAATAAATAAGTTAATAAGGGGGTAACACTTATTCCTGCGAACTGTATGTATTACATTTTATATTTGATTATCATAAATGCATAACCAATAAAATACTTACAAATTAAAAGCTATTAAAAGGTAATTAGAAGGATTACGATGCCCGGGATTCAATTCGACCATCTAAATATATTGACCCTTCTTAATTTAGATATATGGGACTCAATTTACCTACCCCCCTGTAAATTACTGTAAAAAATAGGTCTGGACCTATCCATCTGCGGCATGGCCTTGACGACGCCTCTTTTACCGATCTTGAGCGACAGTTTACAGCATCGTGGAGCCGCCCAGTATTATCGCTGTTGGTTTCATTTATCACTCTTCATTTTACTGCTACTGCTAGCGTACATTTTTCGCCCGTCACGTCGAGCCGTAGCCTTAAGCGTCGTTTAAACACAACGACAAGTCACAGCAACTAGTTGTGATGACAAGTTGAAACGCTGTTTAGACGCTGCGATTCAATGCGATACCACCTTCAACCCAACTCCAACTTTGATAAGTTGTGCGATGCACCGTTTACACACAATGATAAGTTGCAACAACTCGATTGACCTTGATAAGTTGTTTGATTTATCGCTGTGTTTAAACGATCCTTTAGGGATATAGAAAATTATGCTCATTTTAATAGTTGATTCTTTCGTGAACAGATTAACGGATTTCGCTATTTTTTTATTTTAGATTTTTATTTAGTATTACATAGTTGTGCAAAGGTTTACTCAAAATTGTTTTTTGTGCTTACACCGGGTGGAAGGAAAGAAATGTTTTTCTTATGTTAAGTTTGAGACACTCTGTAGGGGGGATGAGATAAAAATGTGAGTATACATCGGAATCGTATTGTAGTCTTAAGTTTTGTGAACATTTTGTTTATTGAGTCTCCCTGATATCTTTAGAAACAAAGAAAATAGACGGTTTTATAGTTTAACATGTTTTTTAACTGAAACAAAACTAAATTAACAATAAATAAAAAAATATAAAAAAAAATTTTTAGGAAACGCTTTTCTTTAGTTATTAGGCGAAAACCGTTTATTCGATGAAGATGCGCCCCGCGCTTTTCTTTAACGAATGTGTTTGAATTTTTTTTATTTTTTGCTTTTTAGTTGATTTTTTTATATTTTTAATTTTAGTCACTCGTAACTAAAGAAAAGCGTTTCCTAAAAAATTTTTTTATATTTTTTTATTTTTTACTTTTTAGTCTTACAGTTTTCAAACATTAAAATATATCATGTTTATTAAAATATATGTATAAAACATAACGTGATTAACAAACTTGAAAATTAGTCGGAATCGACAAAAAAATTTAATCTCTATTGTTTATTTATGAAGCATAATGTAAACAATTAACGTAAAAAGTGAAATTATGTATAGTTCATATAACTAGCTACAATCTCTAAAACTTTCAAGTTTTTTCATTGTAAAAAACAAGGGAATTTAAGTATTTTCCATTAAAATCGTGTTTTTTTATTTAAACAATTAATAAACATTAAAAAAATTTTATTGACTATTCGTGTATTGTTGTTGCGAATGCATATGTCTGCAAATTTTCATCCATTTTGATTGAAGAAAAGGCAGTCAAATTAACGTCTAAATATTTGACACAAACGATTGAACTAAAGAGAAGTGTTTAATAATAAATTACATACATTTCTTTTTTGTCAAATAATTTAATTAAAAAATTATTTTTAGACACCCTGTACAAATAATTATATAAATTTTTATATTACTATATAAAGAATTGAATGACCTTTCAAATGAGCTATAGCATGTCCCCTATTCTCTTTTAAACAAATCATCGATTACGTCATCGCGCCCAGATGGATGACGTCACTAGTATGACATATATGCCAAAATATCGTAATTTAAAAATAAAAATCGACATCTTTCGGGATTTTTCCTTAAAGTCGCTTTTTTACGAAATAACGAATTTATTCCTTTCATTTGCATCGTAGGTACTGTATAAACAAATATGTGAGTGTTCAAAATTTAAAACTTTATTGTTAATTTATGACGCATAACGTAAACAATTAACGTAAAAAGTGAAATTATGTATAGATAATATCATTAGCTACAATCCGTAAAAGTTTCAAGTTTCTACATTGTAAGAAACAAGTGAATTTAGGCCTTTTTCCATTAAAATCGTTTTTTTTTATTTAAACAATTAATAAACATAAACAAAAATTTTTTGTTGTCTATTCGTGTATTGTTCCCGCGAATGCATATGTCTGCAAATTTTCATTCATTTGCATGGAAGAAAAGGTAGTCAAATTAACATCCAAAGATTTGACGCAATCTATTGAACTAAATAAAAGCGTTTAAAAATAACAGTTAACAAAACTGTAAAAACAGAAAGGCACATAACGTAAATAGTTTTTATACCGATACATAAAAGAGTTATTTGTCGACCTGGTAAGCGGTATGCACAGCGCAACATACGAGATTGTTTAATGAGGATGTTGCACTGAAGATGATTTAATTTGGATCGAAAACGTTTTGCAATCCATTTGGATGACATTTTAAGACGTTTTTTAATAAACATTTTATACCAATATACAAATCGAAGTTTTTTCGTATTAGTGCGTTAAGATAATTTTAAATGTTTCATAAATAATTATATCCTTTCTAATAAGATCTTTCAAATCTTTCTTTGTCGTATTCCGTTTTTTTTGTTGAGTTCTACGCCGTCTTTTTCGTAACTGAACATCCTTCAACTAAATTGGGTTCAGGCACGCACGTAAAAGAAGTCATTGTAGCTCTGTAAACAATACGGCGCATAATTCAAAATTAAGGTTGCTTTAATTTAGAGTTTTTAAATATTGTTAAATTATACTTACGCAAGTATTTTAATAAATACTGAAACGATCGTTTAATGAGCCTCACGAAGTATAAAATAATGTAATTTATTTGCTAAGCGTGTGATGTATTGCAATTATTATATTGTAATTTATTCATTGAATAACACGAATTTTGATTAGGTTATACTGTTTTTGGATCACAAAAACTATTGAAATTCAAAAAAGTTTTGTAAGATCTTACAAATCACGACGACGACAAGTAAACAAAAAATTATTCTGTGGGTCTTAAAAGTGAATATCAATGAAGTATTATACAATGCTAAACACTAAATGCTTCTTCTTCTTAGCCTCTATCGTCCATTTTTGACAATAAAGACCTCTCCCAACTCCTTCCATTGATCTCTATCCTGAGCAACATACTTATTATGTTGCTCATACTTATTATGTTGCTCAGGTATGCCATAAAATAACCCTTGATCTACCCAAAACGGACGCATATGACCGGTACTAGAAATTCGAAATTAATGAAATTGATTCGTCTCTGGAATATAAATAAAACTGCCAGTTTTCGTTTTTCTAAATGTTTTTTTTTGAAATTTTTTTTGAAATTTCAAAAAACGAAAAATTTTCAAATCGATTTTTCTAAAAAACGGTGTGTTCTACCGACTTAAAGCAAGAGTACCTTTTAGTACTAGCATACCTCATAATTTAATAATCCAGTGTCAATAATACTTAAAAGTTAAAAACATAAAAGTTATGCGACAAAATAACCGTTGCCCTACCCAAAACGGACGCCTATGACCCTTATGACCGGTACTAGAAATTCACAATAAATGTAATCGATTTATCTCTAGAAGATAAATATGCATATCAATTTTCATTTTTCTAAATAAACGCGTTCTGGAGTTATTTAAGAAAAACTAATTACAAGACGCCATCTTCAAAGAGCTCTAGCTCCCTTAGGAAGCATTTTCGGACTAGAAAATTGGGGTAAAATGTCTTAAATTTATCTGAGGAATCTCTTGTCTTCGTTTGTCGGTAGAGTTTCTGTACAGACACCCTGTATATTAGTTGTTATTTTATACACACAAAATAAATCTTATCTAATTTTTATGATAACTGTATACCTGTTTATTTTTCCGCAGCGTTAGCAATTCTTGATAAAGAGTAATGAATTAATAACTATATATCAGTTTTACGTAATACAATTATGTCAAAACATTCATGGTTAATTATTGTAATTGATGATTTCTTTATCTAACGAGTAGGCTCTTTCTGACGTACAGAAAGAAAACATTGACGTTCAATATTGAAGAAAATACCTTTGTTCATTAAAATGTTCTTTAAATTTATCCACTTTGCAATCGGACTATCACTTATGACAATTTTATAATATAAAAGTAGTATTAGTATTGTTGTACGCATGTTCTAAGGCGATGAAAATGTTGCAAACTTCATTGGCATCACGTGTCAGGAGGTTTAATTAAAAAAACGTTAGGCGCATTTTACCAGAGAACGACAGTTCTCACCAGTGGCGCACACCAACACCCCCCTACACGCGACACTATATACACACGAAATTTTCGATTTTCCAAAAAACTCCCATCAAGTTCAGGAAAAGACTCACCCATTAATATTTCGACCATCCATTTTGGTCCAAGGGTGTGGATTTTACGGCCCTTCCTATTTAGGGTCTGTTTTTCGTTCTCGTCCCCAAAACTCCCAAAAACTTCGAAAATTTAAGTCCAACCTTTACGGCTTCTAATAGTACTGATCATTACCTTTCCAACTCATGTCCAATTTTGAAAATCGGTTGTACCATTCAAAAGTTACCGAGCTCAGAAATATGACTCAATTTCTATTTAAAAAAGGGAAAATGTTTGTGGATATGTATGTATGTGACTGGAAAAGTTAAACCGATCTGAATTTTTTTTCTGCGTTTGAAGAGGGGATCAGGGCCGATTCAGAACCGGTGTAGTTTGTGACTTTTGAGCACCCATAAGCCAGCTATAGGACTTGGTAGGTACAAAACGGCATATTTTTTGGGGGTATATATCTTCGGTCAAGAAGAGACAGGAGAACCGCAAATACACCAAATCAATAGTGTTGAGTTAAGCTTTCAAATGGTGTCCAAGCCGTCAGGATCAGACATACACACGGCTCAGTATCGCCGAAAAATTGAAAAACTAAACTTTGAAAATTTTGGTTTTTCGACAATTACTCAAAATTTCAACCTACGAATTGCGCCAATAACTGAGAGTTTGTAGAAGGACTCTAGACGAATCTGACGGTGTATACCTCATATCCGGGAAAATTCGAATTTTTAAGTAATAGGCTTCATAAGTATGATCATATCTATTTCCTATGGGAAAAACGGTTTTTCAAGCTCAATAATTCCTGTAATAGCTTCAGTTATCATACTTGATCTTAGATGCATTAGATACTACTTGTCAATACGTTTCAAACTCATGTTTAGTGATCAAAATCTGTTAAGCCGTTTAGAAGTTACTAAGCTACAAAAGTATAATAAAATTAACGATTATTCCCGAAATGGTTTATGTAGTTGTAGTGGTTACGACGGTAAATTTGATCTGGCAATGGGCAATCCGAGTTCATTAACCGGCCATCCCAATATTTTTTTTTCAATCTAATTTTTTTTGGGACACTAGATCATTTGGGAGATAATGCGACAAAGGCGACCATTTATAAAGCTTAACGTGTACCTACATTCTTCTTTTTTTGTCAAATAATTTAATTTAATAAAAAAATTTTGGACACCCTGTATAAATAATTATGTAAATGTTTATATTACTAAGCAGAGAATTGAAGAACCTTTCAAATGGGCTAGCACACGACCCCTATTCTCATTTTAAAAAATCATCGATTACGTCATCACGCCCAGATGGATGACGTGACTAGTATACCATATATCGATGGCTTAGTGTGAAAACCTCGTATCTCATTAAATTAGAATTTTACAGGAGAGGCAAAAAACTGATTTTCTGCATAATATAATCTAAAAACAAAAACTACTGTTACGCATTTTAATTTGAGCACATTGAGACAAATATCTGATCTTGGCCCAGAGCTGAAAGTGTTAAATGTTGCTATTAAATTGAAAATACAAATATTAACTATGAAAAACACGTAAATATCCTTGCAGTATATAGAGCCTTTGTCCAAGTAACTATGATAACCTCGTATATCTTGATATATGTACGTGTTCTTCATCTAAAATGAGGTTGTTTTTATGATTATTTACGAGGTTTTAATTTTTCATAGCTTATTGCACACCTCCAAATACTAGGTTGATACAGTACAAATCTTTTGATTTAAGGTTCACAAAATGTTTCTATATGCCGGACTATTCACAAAAAAACATTTCTCCAAGTCGAATTTCTTAAACAAACACTCCAAATTCAGTACCAAATTCTTGGTTATAAATATACGTGGTTTTTTTACACTAAATCAAGAGAGCAATTGATATACGTGGTTTCTTTTTTCGGCTGTAGAAAATAGTCTGGTGTATTTGGATTTTTTATAACAGTTGTAAATCGTGAGATACAAGGTTTTCAAACTAAAACCACCAAAATGTCATTTTCGAAAAAAAAATGAGATACGAGGTTTTCACACTAATCCATCGATATGCCACAATATCATAACTTAAAAATAAAAATGGACCTGTTTCGGGATTTTTCCTTAAAGTCGCGGGTTTATGAAATAACGAATTTATTCCTTTCATTTGCACCATACTGTATACACATGCAACGGTGGAAAATAGTGTCGCGCACGCTTGATTAGCAATTAAAAAACAAAGGAGTTTTGAATATTGTATTGCAAAAAACTCTTCGGGGTTTCATCAATCGATGTTTAAAGAATAACTACTTACCTTGGCAACATTCAAATTTTCAGTTTTTCACATAGTTTTTGAGGGTTAAAAATTGCCGATTTCGCAATTTTTCAATTTTTAATCGCTTATATGTCAAAAACTATCAACTTTAGAGAACAGTTACTAACGACCTTTTCTGTTTGGAATGATCCAAAAAACCTAAAAAAAACTTTGGTACATGCAAAAAAAATATTTTAGGAAAAAAACAAAAAAAAACGTTTAAAGAATGTTTGACCCACTTTTGGTCCTGGCAACATGCACATTTGTTAAAAGGGGTCCTTTTTGAGTAAGATTGTGCAAAAAATCCGAATCGGAATATTTTTCCTAGCAGATGCGCAGTGGCTTTTTGGACTATATACCATATTGGCAATATATAAAATTATAATAAAATCTTATAATATAAAAAATTATATCCTTACTTTTTTGAGACGCTTAGCATAATATACTAAAAAATATCATAATCAATATTTTCGACCAGTAGGTATTATTTAATTTGAATCTTTTTTTTTTCTCTGATTTTGGCCTTGGTTTAGAACTAGAACCTTTAGCCACGTAATTGTATAACTTATCACTAAGTCAGTGGAGTAATGTGTAGTGTGTGTGTTGAGTAAGTGTCTTGTTACTTTGCAAAGTCGACGTCATTGTCTTTGCAAAGAGACGCTAATTGTATCCGAACGTCTGCGGTCCCTCCGGTGAGTACCGATCCCACAAGGACAGAAAATTTGAATCTTGTACACCTTAAAATTTCAGGTACAATATTTTTTAACTTTTAACAATGTTTTTCAAGAGGGCACGCTATGTAAAACGTAATAAAACGATTTCAAATTTAACATTCGTAACGTTCACGTAGTACGTTCTATAAAGTTTTATAATTGTATTGTACCTATTTACTAAAACTCAAGATGTCAAGATTACTGGTGTTGGAATCCAACATTTCGTTTTTAATATCTACCATCAAGAATTGGTCCAAGTAGGTACCTATTATTGAATTTGTGTGTAGTTAATAATAATAAAACAATAAACAATAATGGCTTCACCCAAAAGCAATGTTTGGTTGCATTTTAATAAAATTAATAAAGAACAATCTAGCAATTTTTGCTCCAAAGTTTTAAAAACATCAATAAATACATCCAATTGATATGCCCACTTAAAACAAATAGTAGAGCTTTTTAATCAAGTTAAACCAAAGAAAATACAGCGAAAAGGAGAATAATATATCGATACATTGCATATATCGATATATTTTCTCCGATATATATATATCGTATATCGATATCTTCATTCGATGTATCATATGATACGATATATCGATGTGTAATTTGTTTTTGCCAATCCTAGATATCAATCGAGTTGCTTCAATTTATCGTTGTGTGTAAACGGTACATCGCCGCGATTTATCGGAATTGGAATTGGATTGGAGTTGGTATCGGATTGCATCAATTTCTTGTAACGATCGAGTTGTTTCAGTTTATAATCAATCGCAACAATTTATCGCAGCGTCTAAACAGCTTTAAAAGAATCAATAAATCGCAGCAATTTATCGTCACAATAAATTGCTGCGATTTATCACGGCGCGGCGTCTAAATGCCACTTAACTTAGAACTCGCAGTATAACCCAATGTCCAGAAAATAAATGACCTCTTCATACCACTATATTTCCTACCTCGAAAACAATTTCCAGTATGGTGCTCTGTTAAACACAAACAAAATAAAGCATTTAAATTAAAATATCTCACTTTGTAACCGATAGTGCAGCGGTGATTTCCCAACACGTAACTTGTAATTTTGATGTAATGGGATAACCAAAGGTAGGTGTTAGGGCTCAATTTAAAAAAATACATTTGATGTTCATACTAACGAGAGGAAATAAATACGCTTTGATTTTGTGGAATAGTGAATAGCAGTGGGTAGATGCTTTTCTAAAAATAAGCTAAATATTGGTGTAAACCACAATCCAGATACGGATGGATAGTTGTTATCCGAAAGGAATATCAAAACTCGATCCATTTAGGTGTTCCGAATAAATTCGAAATTTGTATTTAGAGATTATCTTTACCCAGCTTTCGTTATATTAATTTTATTATAGTAAAAATGATCTGTTTAGTGTTCTCAAAAAGTCTTTTTAGCGAACACTTCGAAGATATATTCAGGGAAGCCTTGAGGAAAAACATAATCGTATCAGGCACAGCAGAGAAGTAATCAATAATATTAGATTTTTTGACCATTTAATAGGAAAAGATCCCAGTCCAGATCATATAGAAATAATGCAGTCAGAACAAGGTCCTGAAATCACAATGTCATACAGTGGGACGAAATGTTGAAAACGTGGCCAAAAGTCCCATAAACAAGGTTTTTTTATAGATATTTTCGGCTAAGTTGTCTACGGGAACGTTGACACTATTCAATTCCGCTCATAGAAATAGCCGGCTGATTATTTTGAAGTGGCAGAGTATGTCCAACACTCCATGTTTTCGTTAGTCAGGCGTGGGGCAAGCTTAGTGGAAAAGGTACTCGGGTATTTTGTTCAACATCTCAGAGCACTTACTTTCAGTTGTGATCTAAAGTTTTTATTGGAGAAAATTGTTTTCATCTACAAACACATTTCTTGGTACATATTTCTATCCTGACCCTTATTTATATCAGCACTTCTCTCAAATAAATGTTTGTATATTTGTTTTCTTTGTTATTATCATATACATATTTATTCTTTTTTTATTCATTTTTAGTCCATATTTTTCACAGAAACTGCTTGTCTTATTTAGTAGTAGTTGGAGTTGTTCAGTAGAGCTTGCCATAATCACTGTGGCATCTGTATATCTTATGTTATTAATAGTTCTTCCGTTAATAATTATTACTTTACTTTCAGATAGTAATGCTTCTTCAAAAATAAATTAACTATATATACATTGAATAGTACCTAATGGAGACATAGTACATCCCTGCCTAACTCTTCTCCTGACTTCAATTTCTGAACTGTGAACTTCTTTTGTATATGCTTTTTGTCTTTAGAATTCTGGACTAATTTTTCATGTCTTACTTTGTCAAACGCTTTTTCAAAATCAACGTAACAAACATACACATTTGAACGATCACATTAAAAAGCAAATAACGCCTACCTGATTCCTAGTCCGTTTCTGAATCCAAACTGATTATCATCTATTCCTTCTTCTAGTTTCTTTATTTATACGACTATGTATTATTTTCAAGAATATTTTGAGAACATGACTTATTAATGATCTTGTTCGGTATTCACTGCAGTTTTTAACGTTTTTGTTTTTAGGGATATCTAACGCAAAAGGTGGAGAGTAACCATTGTTTCGGAATATGTATGTACAGGGTTATTCACTATATTTTGACCCCCCTGTAAACTGCTTTATTTACAGGATAAGAAAAAAATGTAAAATACAAAAGTTATTCGATTTTTAAATTATGATTTTTTGACATATATATCATACTAGTGACGTCACACATCTGGGCGCGATGACGTAATCGACTATTTTTTTTAAATGAGAATAGGGGTCGTGTGCTGGCTCATTTGAGAGGTTATTCATTTCTCTATTCAGTAATATAAACATTAAAATAATTATTTATACAGGGTGTCAAAAAAATTTTAATTAAATTAATTGACACAAAAAGAAGAACGTATGTAATTTATTTAATTCAAAATATCTTCTACTGCTGTTACAAAACAAAAATAAAAGTTTATTGCATAAATAAACATTGATTTTTGCTTAAATTCAACGTTCAAACTGCCAAGAGACAGATGGGTGGCAGCTTGAACATTGAATTTAAGTAAAAATTAATGTTTATTCGTTCAATAATCATTTATTTCTGTTTTCTGACAGCAGTAGAATGTATATTGATATAAATAAATTACATACATTCTTCTTTTTGTGTCAATTAATTTAATTAAAATTTTTTTGGATACCCTGTATAAATAATCATGTTAATGTTTATATTGCTGAATAGGGAATTTAATAACCTTTCAAATGAGCTAGCACACGACCCCTATTCTCATTTAAAAAAATAATCGATTACGTCATCACGCCCAGATGGATGACGTCACTAGTACGATACATATGTCAAAAAATCATAATTTAAAAATCGAATAACTTTTGTATTTTACATTTTTTTCTAATTCTGTAAATAAAGCAGTTTACAGGGGGGTCAAAATATAGTGAATAACCCTGTACATACAGACATACATATTCCGAAACAATGGTTACATAGTTCAGAGAAATAAGGAAAAAAAATATCGTGTTCGTGACACATCCCCCTCCAGGCTGAAACCAAATTTTTCGAGTAATATGGTCATCTATAATAATAACCTATATGTTTCCTGCAGCCGATTTTGATGATATACATAGTTATAAACAAATGAAGATCAAAAAACGGTAAATTTTCGCTTTTTTCGTCTCTTACTAAAAAATTGGGCATTTTAAACAAATTTGAGAGTAATAAACTCATAAACCGTATAAAAAACTTCAATATGGCGTTCGCTGAATATGTCTATCCTTATTGGTTACTTAGAAAATTGCCAAATAAATCATAAATTTTGAGTTTTTATAAATATTCATAACTTATGTAAAAATTAACTTAGAACCTTCTTATTACATGGAATGCTGAGACTTATGGTGCTTAAATTACACCCTAAATTCCAAAGCAATTGGTCAAATAGTTTAAAAGTTATTTAATTTGTTTATCCAAAATTAATTTTTTTTGCAACACTGTAAGTCAGAAAATGAAATAATTTTTCTACGGGTAACGGTTAAAAAGTTATTCTAATTGTTTATAAGTAACCAAAAAATGGACATGTTTTTGCAAAATAATTTTACACTGTTTAAAATTATTTTTTATCATTTATTTTTAATTAAGGTAATAGTATAAATGTTCTTCTTTCATAAACTGTCCGAAGTATTATTGTAACCTCATAATTTTCTGACTTATAGTGTTGCAAAAAAAATGAATTTGGGAAAAATAAATTAAATAACTTTTAAACTATTTGACCAATTGCTTTGAAATTTAAAATATAATTTAAGTACAAGAAGTCTCGGCATTCCGCGTAATAAGAAGATTCTAAGTTAATTTTTACCTAAGTTACGAATATTTATAAAAACTCAATATTTATGATTTATTTTGCAATTTTCTAAGCAACCAGTAAGGTTGGACATATTCAGCGAATGCCATATTGAAGTTTTTTATACGATTTATGAGTTTCTTACTCTCAAATTTGTTTAAAGTGCTTAAATTTTTGGTAATAGACGAAAAAAGCGATAATTTACCGTTTTTCGATCTTCATTTGTTTATAACTATGTATATCATCAAAATCGGCTGCAGGAAACATATAGGTTAATAATATAGATGTCCATACTACTCAAAAAATTTGGTTTCGGCCTGGAGGGGGATGTGTTACGAGAAAAACCTTATTTCTCTGGACTAACATACTATAAGTCCACTATACTGTCTAACGTCTAACGTTTTATCATTTATGCATTTTAAGCTTTTCTACGCGGATTTGATCTGGACCTACGGCTTTGCCATTTTATCTGTTTTTAATGCCACTTTAATTTCCTCTTTTAATCTTTAAAACCATACCATCTTCTACTTCCATCCTTACATTCACGTATATTTTCTTTTATTGTCCGCTTTTGTACATAATAATTAATTAAATTATAATAATATATTGGAGATATCTTCGGTTTTATTGCTGATATACAATTTGGTTGTTTTTTAATATGTATATATATTTATATATCATGTCCAATATACATCATTTATTTGATTGTAATTTAACTATCTTCCTAAAGTCTGTTCGTTGGGGTATTCTTTGGTTTAGCTAACTGTATAAATAGGTAGTGTTTGAAAAAGGGAGAATTATTTGTTAAGTTATGAAACAAATAGAAGCAGGTAGCAAAACAAGTTTGACATTATATATATTACATATATTATTAGTCCGAAAACTTGTAATGCTAATGTCGGTATATTTTTAACATTACTAATTGGCATTTTACACATATTATTTTCTCCCACTTGCAATTTATACGAGACAACAACTAACTGTACATGCTAGCTAATTTCAGAATGAAATTAAAGCCCCTGCACAGCAATTATAATACATAGCTGTAGCTCCTAATGAGCTGTTTTTTAATAATAAACTTGTTTTTTCTTTAAAAACAAAACTATTTTATTAATTAGGATTGTGAAAATGCTTTAAATTGTGTTAGCTTTGTATATCTTTAGAGTAATATGTACTATATATTAATTGGATGCCCGTCCGTGCATTTGTCTCGTGCTTATTTTGAAAATAACAAAGTTTGTACTTTCCTAGCTAATTAAGACAGGGTTTTCTTACATTCGATAAACACTGATGGCTCTAATCAATAAAAATTAGAGTGGGTCATGTTTTACTATTGAAAGAATAACGTAAAAATTAAAATAGATGTCTTCTTCTTCTTTCTCGAAACTTCTTATGCCCTCCGGAGCGTTGGAGGTAGATCGCTTCTCGGCCTCTGGCTAAGATCAAAGTGTAGTATCTATTCTTATCAGCTTGAAAATATATGTCAAACCTTTAAATGTCCTATATTAGCCATCCATCGATTATTCGAACACTAAAAGAAAATAAAGTGCATCCCTAGAAATAATACGAACTCAGACTAGACCAGGATGGATCTGCGAAAAGACAACTACATATTTGGATGTGAGAGGTGGCATTCTGATTTTTGCAAAAAAAAGTAGTGTAATAACTTCAATAATAATAATTAAATTTCTCTCTCCCTCTCTCTCTCTCTCTCAAATAGGTCTAGTCGGGGATATTAAAAAAATCAAAATGTGTAAAAATGATTAAAAATATGGTTTTTTACTTTGAAATTGAATTTTGTTCAACCTCGTTTTTTTGTCCTTGATACCGTTGTTCGAAGTTCATTAGCGTTCCCTTTGCTCTTCTGAATATGCACTCAGGTTGTCTTTAAATTTATCCAACTGAGCATGTAGCATGTGTACTTTAAGATACATCCTGCAACCCATGACTTTAACGCTGTCAAGCATATTAGAAATAAGCTTTTTGTAATTGTCTGCCTCTGACAGTTTCGGGAAAAATGATTTTAAATATTGAACGGGCTTTACGAACTACCTTATGAAACTTAATTTTATGTGCAATGGAGGCATTAAAACATGGATGGGTGCTTTAGTGCTGCTGGTAGTGAAGTACATTGGGGCTACTATCCTATAAGCAAAGGTAATATGGATATTTGGTGTATCTGACTGACCAACCATCTTGAAATCCCTTATCAGTGGCCAGACGTACCAGACGTACTCTTCATATTTTAAAACTTTGGCACAATTTTGACGCTCTCGTAATTTTATTTGAGTATTACAGCATGAGCCAGAGGAAGAGGGGGAAATTAATTCTTTTATTAAGAAGCTTTTAAGCTTCTTGTTTGTAGAGCTTTCAAACAAAGTTTTTTGGCTCCCACTTTAATGGATTCGCCACAAATATAGTAAAAAGAGTCCACGTCATTTTTACACTTTTTGGAAGACTTTTTATGCCTCGCGACGCATACTTACTTTTACTTTTTCGTGTCTGGATCCGACTACAGTTTTTCTGCCCAATATCGGGCTACGTCTACGTCTACACCCTTTGTATTTGCGAGCCATAAATCATCGAGGGTGCACTGTGATGGGCAAAGTCTGCATACTCTCAGATGCTCCACGCTCTGTATTTCCCCACATTCACAAAGTGCGTCGTTATCTGTCTTGATGCCCCATTTAATAAAGTTCTGTTTTACAGGGGCAACACCTGTGCGTATTCGGTTGAGTGTCCGCCAGGTTCTCCAGTCCAGGTTCATTCCATTAGGTCGTTCTGGATGTAAGGGGAACAGTTCGGGTGTTTCGACGCTGACATGTATAGTTCGGGCTTATAGTCTAAAAAATCATTATGAAATTGACTGGCCAGTTGGTTGTGAAAACCAGTGCCAATAAAACACAAAAACACACAATTTAACTGCAAAAATTTGGTAGGTTTATTGCTTCAATGCCTCGCCTAATTGGCGAACCTGTGTTTTTGTAATGAAAAATTTTAGAGAATTTTAATTAAAAAAAATTAAGATTCCAATTAAAGAAAACATTGAATAAAAAAAGGCTTGTTTTTCTCCCGCTTAGTTTTTAATCATTTTTAAATATAACTTTTTTGTACTAATATTCTCGACCTATTTGAGACGGAGGAAAAGTTAATTATTAAGCCATCACACAACTTTCTCTGCAAAAATCAGAATGACACCGCTTACGTCCAAATGTAGTTCTTTTTCTGCAGATTCGCCCTGGTCTATTTCTTTTAGTGTTCGAATAATGGATGGATGGCTGATGTAGAACATTATTTAAAGCCTTGGTATCTAGTTTAATTTTTACGTTATTCTTTCGGTAGTAAAACATCCACTATCATTTTTTTTTTCGATTAGAACCATTAGTGTTTATCGAACGTAAGGAATTATCTTAATTAAATAGAAAAGCACAAAATTTGTTTATTTTCAAAATGGTAGGGGAGCAAAGTATGCTAAATTTGCAGTCACTCGAGCTTTATGGGGACGTATTGAGTTGTGATTATTAGGTCCTAAAACCAAAAAAAGTTAAGTAAAATTTTCCATTTTAGTGGGGACTTTCCATTTCGAACAATCGTTTTTTCCAATTATAGCGCCATCTATCCATAATTCGAAAAAATGTCTCAAATAAAAGTTGCTTATTTTTACGTAAAGAACCCAAATCTGCAATACAAATTGGGGGGTTCCATTTAAGATTTTAAAGTAACCCCCCATTCCACCTACGTGGGGGTCGTGTTTAGTCCCATTCGATAGATTTTTCAAAAACATGTTGAAAGTGTATTTTGCAGTTTTCGATCTGATGTTCATTTTGCGAAATATCGCGGGGTTTGTATTTAAAATTTTAAATTTACCCCCACCCCTCTCCGGGGGATCATGTTTAGTACCATTCAATAGATTTTTTAAAAATATTGAAGACGTATTTTTTAGTTTTTCGATCTAATGTTCAGTTCGCGAAATATTGTTTTTTGTGAAACTTTTTGACTCACCCGTTTCCTCACGCCCCGCTTAAATCGTCAGATTACCTTACCTTATCTTAATCTGACAATTTCCGAGTATTTTTAAGGATAGATTTTTTTGGGCCCCCCTTAACGAACTTCCCTGTCTTAAGAGCCAATATATGGTAGAGGTACATCTGCAGGGTACCAGGCTTCTCCCCATATAATAATCTGACGCGCTCGAGTAACTGCAAAAATCGCCGCTTGTGCTCCCCTACCAAAATAAGTATGAAATCAATTCATGGACGAGCATCTAATTAATGTATAGTAAATAATTACTCTAAAGAAATACAGAGCTAGCGCAAAAATCAGAGTGCTACCTATCACATCCGAATGTAGTCGTTTTTTCACATATCCTTCCTGGTCTATGATGGAAATTTGAATGGCGATAATTATTTAGTACTGCTCTAAAATCTAAAATAATGTCGTAACATATTTGACAAACTTTGTCCTAATTTAGCTAACCCACAAATTCCAGCTATAATGGTTTCTAAATGAGTTTGTTGTTTGACGTAACAGATCTTTCCACACCACCACCTGAAAGTTCTTCTATACATCCTACTACCGTTACTACTATATTTGCGGCTTTGGGCTGTCGAGCCTGTTTACGTAAAAAGTCTTGTTACAATATTTTCCTCTCTGTTCATTGTTCATGCTCGCTCTCTAAACCATTTTCTGTGCTTGCATCATCTCGGTTTTTGTTTTCTGTTGTCTCTTTTATGGACCAAGAGCTTAGCAACGTCGAAAAAAAAATCATTTTAAGATGACTGATTCTTTCATATATTGTTCCCTATGCTTCCTTGAACACCGTACCGCCCATCTGACTACTGATGGAGGTTGCGCTCATTACTGCGCAGCACACTTGTACAAGTAAACATATCGAATTTAAAATTAATGTAAGACGAAAAAATTTTTTGTCATTACTTTTTAAACATTATTAGAAATATAACTGTAATTGCCAGACATTTCTGTGGTTTAAAAAGTAATGACAAAAAAATTTTTCGTCCTAAAATAATTTAAACTCAATATACAGGGTGATTGATGAGTGTGATAAAGCTCAGTAGATCCGCTATAGTAATAGATAACAATAAAAGTTAATATTAGGTTTGTTCTAGCAAACAGTCAAACTAGTCAGAAACCGTCAGCAAACAGTTGGTCAGTGAGAGAACATAATACAGTCACCAGTGCTATCCCCTCTACTCGCGCTGGTCCGCTATTCGCTGATGGTTTCAAACCTTTTGAAACTGATGCTAGAACAAACCTAATAAAAATTGTGGCCACTTTAAGCTTCACATTACGAAATTAGTTAGATTGTTACAGGGTGTTCGATAACATAGTGGCAGACCAAACTTATGTTTTTTTTTTAAATGGAACACCCTATATTTTATTTTATATTCGAAATCCTCTTAACTTCCCCATCACAAAAATATAAAGGGTTTGTTATGTTATATTATAGGGCTTTTACAAAGTTATAACCAATTTTTTATGAAAATCGTAACAAGTTCAGCTCCCTGTATAAAAAAACAAGAAAACAGCGATGGTTTATTGGTGCCATATTTTTTTGTTGATTGTGAAAATTTTTAAGAATTGTTGATATTGCTAATTTTCCTTATATCGAATACAGGGTGAGTCAAAACGCAAGTACATTCTTTTCTCAGAAATTTTAAATGGAACACCCTGTATTTTATATTACTATCGAAAAATATCATTACCGTACTTTAATTTTTGTATAATATTCCCTATATCTAAATTTGTCAGTTTTCGAGATATTTTCATTTTTCAGACCAAGATATTAATTAGGGTGTTCTATTTAAAATTGCTGTGAAAATAATGTACTTGCGTTTTGACTCACCCTGTATTCGATATAAAGAAAATTAGCAATATCAACCATTTTTATAAATTTTGACAATCAACAAAAAAATATGGCACCAATAAACAATTGCTGTTGTGCTTATTTTTATTTATACAGGGAGCTGAACTTATTACGATTTTCATAGAACATTGGTTATAACTATGTAAATACCTACCCTGTATAATTTAACAAACCTTTATATTTTTGTGATGGGGAAGTTAAGAAGATTTCGAATATAAAATAAAATATGAGGTATTCCATTTAAAAAAACAAAAGTTTGGTCTGCCACTATGTTATCGAACACCCTGTAACATTCTAACTAATTTTGTAATGTGAATCGCAAAGTTAGCTACAATTTTTGTTATTAACTTTTATTGCTATCTATTACTGTAGCGGATCTACTAAGCTTTTTCACACTAATCAATCACCCTGAGTTTGTATTTACCTGAACAGGTGTGCTGCGCAGTAATGAACGTAACCTGTATCAGCAGCCAGGTGGCCGGTACGGTGTTCGAGGAAGCATAGGGAACAATATATGAAAGAATCAGCCGTCTTAAAATGATTTCTCGAAAACGTTGCTAGCTCTTAGACTATTATGAGACAACGTCGTTGTCTCATGAGAAGCTTAAGATTGGGTCTTTCCTGGCAGAGGAATGTTAAGAGTACCGCATGGTTGATGATGATTTGAGTATTAAATGTCTATTATGATCGTTTATAGCTATCAGGGACTATCACTGTGTCATCTACATGTCTAATTCATCTTTTCTTATTACGTCATTGGTAGTTGATTTTAATAAGTATAGCGAGTGTAATTTGAACGGTAAATATTGGGATCAGTTTTTGTCTGATATTTTAGTTTTTTTTTATAATCGGACATGGTGTAATTTTATCCAGACTCTAATTGTGCAACAATTTAACTTTTAACGACTATTTTCAAAAGGCGCGTTTTTAAAACTCAAGTATTTATGTAGTCCTCAAAAATAATTACTCAAAATTCATAATATTACCCAGATGCACCTATGATCTAGCTTTAAATTTTCTGTTTTCAGTGCTGTGACAAATGAATCATCTATTTTTATACACATCAATGAACATTACCTTGAAAATAAGATTTGAATAGACCAACGTGCCTACATTTGTGATAAAGTGCTGTGATATAGAATAAAATTGTGATCTTCAGTGATAACTTAGAGTTTCCTTAACGACATGACTATGAAAGTCAAGATGCCGTGCAAATTGTGCGATTTAATGCTAAACCAACAAAAACTCAAAGACAGTTGCATCCATTCTTCTGCTTTTCTGAACACATTTGGTTCCTCGCATTTGGTTCCGTCTATCGGATTTGCAGTTCAGGAGACTCCATTTATACTCCCAGAATTCAAGGATTCAATGTTGACCACCTACATGCTAAGAGGTGAGATATGATTAGTTTTTAAAACGTTTAACCTTATGTAAGGTAGCGGATGGAATCAGACACTCACTAATACTTTGGCTTATATGTGGTGTTTGGGTTTCGCTGTACATAAGCATTTCAAATAACTCGATTGTTGCTGTAATGGTTTGTACATCCTCTTAGTTTTCCCAATGTTTTTCACACTTATATGATTACTGGTTATTATGGAATTCGTCATTAATATATTAACATATCATTAAAGAAGTTGTTTAAATACGCCTTGGCTTAAACATAATTATAGTAATCTCACGCAAGTAAAATTCATCGGACAGCTTGTATATTAGTGCACCCTAATATCTCTGTGCGTATTTTGACATTGGATCAGAGCATGACATGTAACACCGTTGCCATATCCTCTATTTTTCATACTATCACATTACATAAAGTTGCATTTAAAAAATATGTAGTTTTGAGACACCAATTAAGTAAAGTTTTTTATGTTGTTTTCACCAATTTTGAAAAAACGTAAAAACGTTGAATTATCCACGTCCGTCTCTCCGTCCGTCCGTCTGTCTGTCTGTGTGTAAACTTAACTCCTCCGTTATTATACCAGGTAGAGTGACAAATGAGGTGTCAAATGAAAGCTTATAATCCAAGGATGGTACTAAAGGTGAGAAATTTGACCTAGGCTGTCTGTCGATCTGTCCGTCCGACTTTAGTACCATCTTTGGATTATAAGCTTTCATTTGACACCCCATTTGTTATTCTACCTGGTATAAAGACGAAGGAGTTATATTCGCGGTCGGACGGGCAGACAGCCTAGGTCAAATTTCTCACCTTTAGTACCATCCTTAGATTATAAGCTTTCATTCGACACCGCGTTTGTCATTCTATACCCTATTTCACGAATATACGACTGTTTTGGATTATCTCGACAACGAATATTGTACTGTGCAAAATATGAAGAACGAAAGTAAATTGCAAATTACATTGTTACTTATTGGAATAATTATTAGAGCTTCGTACTTCTTATTTTGCACACTAAAATATTCATTGTTGCGATAATCCAAAACAGTCGTATATTCGTGGAATGGCCTATACCTGGTGTAATGCCGGAGGAGTAGTGTTTACAGACAGACAGACAGACAGGCGGACGGACGTACGGACAGACGAACGTGGATAATTCAAAGTTTTCACATTTTTTCAAAATTGGGTTCAATTTAAACGTTCTTATAACATTATTCTATTATTCTTGTAGGTACATGTAACATTGATTGAAATTATGAAAGAAATAAACAAAATAGTATGGCAACACTGTGACACAAAAGCCTGAGATTCAGATGTAGGTTACATAGAGTGCACTAATATACAAGCTGTCCCAGCTTGGCGCCGTTTTACTCTGGGCTAATTAGCAAAATACAAGAAAAAGTTATTTAGCAGCAATTTTATTACTGGAATCGAATCTTATGATACTTTATATTAATAATATAGGTATGCAAAGTCCGCAGATGGTATGCTACTTTTTTTATAAACAAAATGGCGCCCGAACGTCGTGTTTTTTTAAATTTTTGCTCTATAACTCCAAAGATTTTAACTTTACACCAAAAACACCCAAATAAAAATTCACCGTAATTAAATTCTGCATAGAAACCTGTTTTTCTAGATTTACTTCGACGAAAATTTTCCCCGGAAAATTAGGGTTTTTCCAACAAAATCTTTAATTTTCAACTAAAATTTTAGATAAGTAATTGTTTATCAATAATTAAATAACTTTTTTTTTTTTTTTTTTTTTTTATTAAGCTCAACAGGCCGTGAAGGCCTAGGGCTGAAAGATTTAATTTTTCCTTACAATTACTATTACATATTTATATATAATGCTATATCCTATACTACTATAATATATACAATATTACATTTGTTTGTATAAAACACTTAATACTACACTTAACATTATAGTGTTTCCATACATTTCTTCACCACTTCCTTCCATTGTTTTCTGTCCAAAGCTTTTTCTTTCCAGTTTACAATATTACTTTGTTTTAAGTCTTCATATACGCTGTCCTTCCATCTCCTTCTTGGTCTTCCTATTCTTCTTTTTTGTATTGGCTTACGTAATAGAACCATTTTTGGCATTCTCGCCTTTCCCATTCTTTCTATGTGTCCTAAGTATCGGATTCTCTGTGCTTTGATTGCCGTCGATATTTTTGGTTCATTATATAGTTCTTCAAGTTCCTTATTATTTCTTCTTCTCCATTGACCGTCTATTTTCACGCCTCCATATATTGCTCGTTGTATTTTCCTCTCCCATCTTTCTAAAAGGTCTATTTCTGATTTTTTAAGCACCCATGTTTCACATGCATATGTAGCTGTAGGTCTGATAACTGTTTTGTAGATTCTTATTTTTGTTTTTCTTGACACATCTTTGGATTTCATTAATGGACGCAATGCTCCATACTTTTTGTTTGCTTTTGCTATTCTTGCTTTTATTTCCCCTTCCCCATGTCCCTTTTCATCTACTTTTACACCCAGGTATGTAAATTCTGAAACTCTTTTAAATGCGCATACATTTTCTCCTTCTATCTCCAATGTGAAATTGTCTTCATTTTCTTTATCTGTTTCTCCCATTATCATGTATTTTGTCTTTTCCTTATTTATGAGAAGACCAAAAGGTTTGGCTTGTTTTATTATATTGCTCATTAATTTTGTTAGCTCTTTCTTACTTGTCGATAATAATGTTAGATCATCTGCGAATGCAATACATTGGTGGCCATTTTTAAAAATCGTTTCCTGTGTGCTTATTTTACTTTTCCTGATTATTCCTTCCAGTATTACATTAAAAAGAGTCGTTGATAGTGGGTCTCCTTGTCTTAATCCTTCCTTTGTTTCAAAATTATTTGATTTATGTCCCTTCCATGCTATTTCGTTTGTGGAGTTATCCATAGTCATCTTTACCATCCTGACGATTTTACTTGGTATGCCCATTTCTTTCATTAGTGCGTACATCTGTTGCCGCTTTACCGTATCATAGGCCTGTTTAAAGTCGACGAACAGGACGTATACTGCTATTTTATGTTCGTAGCACGTAGTTTGGATTTCTTTTAACGCAAATATTTGGTCTGTCGTCGACCTATTACTTCTGAATCCTGCCTGATATTCGCCCAATATCTTTTCCGTGTATTGATTCAGCTTTTTTCTTAAGATGTTTGTCAATATTTTGTACACGACTTCTAGCAACGCGATACCTCTATAATTTTCACATCTCATTTTCTCACCTTTTTTATGTATGGGGCATATCCTTGCCCTGGTCCATTCTCCTGGCATTCTTTCTGTTTCCCATATACTTTTTATCAGGCTATGTATCTCCTTGTGTAGTCTTTTTCCTCCTGCCTTTATCATTTCCGCCGATATTTCCGTTATTCCTGGGCTTTTATTGTTTTTTAGCCCTCTTATTTCATTTTCTATTTCTTCCCTCGTAGGTGTTTCTATTACTATATGGTCATCTTCAATTTCCTGGATTGTTCCCCTTTCTTCTTCGTTTTTGTTTAAAAGTTGTGTAAAATAAGTTTGCCAATTTCTCATTATTTCCCCGGGTTCATTTATTAATATTCCTTCCTCATTTTTCATATATGGGTTATGTTTCTGATATCCCCTTTCCATTTTTCTTGTTTCCTGGTAAAAGGATCTTATTTCCTTTTTTTGGAATTTTTCCTCTATCACTTTGAGTTTTTCTTCGTTGTATTTTCTTTTTTTATTTCTGCATGTTCTCTTCATAATTCTCTTCAATTCTCTATATTCTTGTGTGCTAATGTCACTATTATTTCTTAAGTTTTTTATTCTTATTTTTCTAATTTCTTCTGCTATTTTTTGACATTCCTCATCATACCATTCTTTTGCTTTTTGTTTTCTATTACCTTTAATTAATATTTCTTTACTGGTGTTTAAAACTGCTTCTTTTATGCTTTCCCACTTTTCTTCCGGGTCTAGTGTTTCTGGTTCTTCGTTTAGTCTGCTGGTTATTTGTTGTTCGTACTTCTTCTGTGTCATATTATCTTTTAGTATTGCTGTGTTGAATTGTTTTTTGATTTCTTTGTCCCTTTGTTTGTCTTTCTTTATATTAGCATTTATTCTATAGGCTGCTCTTACCAAAAAGTGATCTGAGTCACATTCCGCTCCTCTCATACTTTTTATATTTATTATATTATGGGCGTGCTTCTTCTCTATTAATATGTGGTCTATTTGATTTATTGTCCTTTTGTCAGGGGAAATCCACGTTCCTTTATGTATATCTTTTCTGCGTTGGTATGTGCTTTTTATTACCATTTGTCTTTCTGTGGCAAAACCTATAATTCGTTGACCATTATCATTTGATACATCGTGTTTACTGTATTTTCCTGTTATATTTTCATATATATCCTCTTTTCCCACTTTAGCATTCCAGTCTCCCATTACTATTTTGATATCAAATGCTGGTAATCTGTCATATTCTCTCTCTAGTTGCTCATAGTATGCATCTTTGTCTTCTTCGGTGGCGTCTTCTATTGGTGCATGTACATTTATTATGCTTATGTTTCGTTGATTCCCTTTTAACCTGATTGTGCACATTCTATCTGATATCGGCTTGAAATTCATCACTCTGGTTTTCCATCTTTTCTGTATGATAAAGCCTGTTCCTAGCAATCTGTTATTCCCCCCACTTTTAAAAAATACTATATCATCTATTTCTACTATTTCTGTGTCTAATTGTTTTGTTTCTTGTAAAGCTAATATATCTATTTCATATCTTTTTGTTTCTCTAATTAATTCATTAAGTTTTCCCGTTTCATAAGTGCCTCTTACGTTCCATGTTCCCAAATTAGTTTTCATTTTCTTGTTTTTAATCCCAATCGTCTCCTTGTCCATTGCCGTTGTTGCTACCGTTTCATTTACGTCGTTTAGTTTTTTTGGTTTCTGTTTTGGTTTTCTATTTTTAAGAGTTGTTGCTGATGTTTATTCCATGTCCATACCTCCTCATTTATTTTTATTTTTTGAAATCCTACCTTGACGTTTTTTCCTTCCAATTTAGCCTCTTTTGCCTTCGTTCTGATTTTACCCTGTATCATCCGTTCATTTTTGTCCATGTCGTCATTAATATATATTTCTTTTCCCTTTATGTCTCTCAATTTGCCTTTATTTTTCATAATTTCTTCTTTGTCCGTTGCATTTTCGAGCTCAGTCAAGCAGGATTTACTTCCAATTTTTCTTGCGCTTTTTATTTTTGTCTCAACTTTTAGTGCATTGCATAAAAAATCTTGGACGTTATCTTTTGTTATGTTTTGATCGTAGGTATCCATATCTACTCCCTGCAGTATTATATTATTTCGTCTTTTGTCCTTTTCCATTCTGTCTATTTTATTTTCCAATTCTTCCACTTTTTGTTGGGTTTCTCTGTTTTCCTGTTTCAGCTTTTCATTTTCTTGTCTGAGTTCCTTCATTTCCGCTCTGTATATCTTTTTGCTCTTCTCTTAGTTCCCTTATTTCCATTGTGATAATATTTAGGCTCTCCAATATTTTTTCTAGTTGCCTATCATTCCCAGGCGACCGATGTACTTTTTTACTTCTGCTATCGTCTGCCTCATCTTCCGATTCATCTCCTCTTTTTCTTGTCTTTTCGTCCACACTATACTCGTTCTCAGCCATTTTGTACGTAGCGTTAACTGGGCACACCCGTTTCAACCACGAGGAGGTATGCCCAATTATCCACGCACCAAAATTGCTTTTGTTTTTCGGCAGGCGTTTCTATTTTTTTTAAATCCGGCAACACCGCTTGAAATTTGACCAGCGTTCGCCAGTGTTTATAAGCTTATCTGTTAGCTGTTAACCTCACTTTTATTTGTCCGTTTAGTATTTTATACTATTTTTTACCGTTTTTACTTATATTATTCTTGCATTAGGTAGGGCACAGTTTATACCTTACCTTTTTCACTCACTCAGCATTCAATGTTCGCTGCACCACGCGAAAATCGGGTAAAATGCAGGCGAAAATTAAAACACTTTGTTTTCTATCTAATGCCACGTTGCCACCTTATGCCACGTTGCCACCTAAATAACTTGGTAATGTAAAAGCTCTTTTCGCATAGATTATAATTCCAGAAGCCGATGGAACAGTATAGCAACAATTGAATTGTTCATTAAAAATTTACGGTCGCTATAATAACCACCATAATTGTGATACATAAGAATAACTATGATTTTTGTATAAAAAGACGCTGTACCTATCTAATGTAGTTTACAGAATTGAAATTGGACTATTTAAACGGCCTCAGGAATATATTAAAATTATAAACAATTTTTTTCTTATAAGCAAATAGAATATCTTGGGAAATATTAAACTAAATTAAATCATGAAAACGCTATTGAAAAAAAAGCGGCAGGATGCTTCTTTTAAAAGTAAAAACGTTTAATTGTGATAAGTGGTTCCTGAGATACAACCGGTCAAAGTTGACGGGTATTTACGGCAAATATATAAAAAATAGGATCATAATTTTCAAACCATCATGTTTCTGTTTTTGTCCTCTTTCTCCACACCAATTTTCATATCTTTAAAATACTCATAACATATATTATTATAATAAAAACTATCGATATTACGAGTGAAAATTGCCAAAAATAGCAAAATTCCAATCAAAAATTAGGTTGGAGAAAATGTAATCTCAAAGTTCAAAATGGGTATACGTTAAAAAAAATGCGTTTTCTCGGCTTCCCGTGGAGCAATTTTCTTCATTCTTTTTTTGTTCCCAAGTAACTCGAGTAGTGCCATCTAACTAACGCATTATTAAATGTCAAACTTGCTTTTGTTTTGGTATAATGAATTAATTTGTTTATAAGAAAAGAAAACTACATATTTTTTCCAGTTGCAGACTTTTTTAGATAAACTTACTACAAGTGTACCTTTTAACGTTAAAAACACAAATATTCTCATTTGAAAGTTGTATAATTATTTAAACAATCTTTATTTAAACAAATTAAAATTTTTGTTATAATAAATAAATTAATTTATTATAACAAAACAAAAGCAACTTTGAAATTTATTAATGCGTTAGTTAGATGGCTTACTCAAGTTACTTGGGAACAAAACAATAATGAAGAAAATTGCTCCATGGGAAGCCGAGAAAATGCATTTTTTTAACGTATACCGATTTTGAACTTTGAGATTACATTTGCTCCAACCTAATTTTTGATTGGAATTTTGCAATTTTTGGCAATTTTCACTGGTAATATCGATAGTTTTTATTATATAAAAGTTACTTATTTTTACGTAAGGAATCCAAATCTGCAATAAAAATTGAGGACTCCTATTTAAGATTTTAAAGTAACCCCCCACCCCACATCCATGGGGGGTCGTGTTTGGTGCCATTCAATAGATTTTTCAAAAATATTGAATAAGTGTATTTTGCAGTTTTTCGATCTGATTTTCATTTCGAGAAATATCGCGGGATTCGTATTTAAAATATTAAATTTACCCCCCACCCCTCTCCGTGGGAAGTCGTGTTTGGTATCATTTGATAGATTTAAAAGAAATATTGGTCACGTATTTTTTAGTTTTTCGATCTGTCATTCGTTTCGCGAAATATTCGCTTTTTTCTTGTGAAACTTTGGGACTCACTCATTTCCTTACGCCCGGTACAAATCGTCAGATTTTTGAAATATACACTCTTTTGCATGTACTTAACTTACCTTATCTTAATCTGACAATTTCGAGTTTTTTTAAGGAATTAATTTTTTTTTCTGTCCCTCTTTAACGAACTCCCCTGTGTTAAGAGCCAATATATGGTAGAGGTACATCTGCAGGGTACCAGGTTTCTCCCCATATGCTAATCTGACGCGCTCGAGTAACTGCAAAAATCCCCGCTTGGGCTCCCCTACCATTATGAGTTTTTTAAAGATATTAAAATTTGTGTGGAGAAAGAGGACAAAAATAAAAAATTGATGGTTCAAAAATTATGATCCTATTCTTTATATATTTGCCGTAAATGCCGGTCAACTTTGACCGGTTGTATCTCAGGAACCACTTATCACAATTAAAAGTTTTTGCTTTTAAAGAAGCGTCCTGCCGCTTTATTTCCAATAGCGTTTTCATGATTTAATTGAATTTAATATTTCCCGAGATATTCTATTTGTTTATAAGCCAAAAAATTGTTTATAATTTTAAAATAGTCCTGAGGACGTTTAAATACTCCAATTTCAATTCTGTAAACTACATTAGACAGGTACAGTGTCTTTTTATACAAAAATAATTGTTATTCTTATGTACTCGTATCATAATTATTGTGGTTATTATAGCGACCGTAAATTTTTAAATAACAATTCAATTGTTGCTAAACTGTTCATTTAATTTCCATCGGTTTCTTGAGTTATAATCTATGCGAAAAGAGCTTTTTGATTACCAAGTTATTTAATTATTGATAAACAATTACTTATCTAAAATTTTAGTTGAAAATTAAAGATTTTGTTGGAAAAACCCGCATTTTCTGGGGAAAATTTTCGTCAAAGTAAATCGGGAAAAACACGGTTCTATGCAGAATTTAATTACGGTGAATTTTTATTTGCGTGTTTTTGGTGTAAAGTTAAAATCTTTGGAGGTATAAAGCAAAAATTGAAAAAAACACGATTTTCGGGCGCCATTTTGTTTATAAAAAAAAGTAGCACACTATCTGCGGACTTTGCATACCTATATTATTAATATATAGAATCATAATATTCTATTCCAGCAGCTGGTAAATAACTTCTCCCAAAAATGGCCTATTCACCGATAATCTGCCCAGACTATTTCTCCCATTCATATTTCCAGCATTTTCTGTTGAAGAAATAAATCTTCAGTTTTTAAAACACTGGCGGTTATTGCATCTTCGATATCTTCCCTCTAGGACCACCTTGGTCTACCTCGTTTTTTTAGTGATCTTTTTTGACCATCTATTCTCAAGCATCCTCCCGCAGTTTTAGTCTTTTGACTTTATTTGTGTCTTATCTCTAGATCAATTTCCATTTCTCTTCGAATATCTTCGTTCCTAACCCTATCAAGTCGGCAGCATGCCCAAGTAGCACCCAACGGGTTTATTAAGTCTTTTAAGGATGCTTTAAAACTGTAGAATAAAACTAAAATTAAAACCATTTGGTTTTTAAGTAAACCTTAAGGTTGCAATAAAACCGCTTTCAGCATAAAAGGGCCCACTCTGAAAGAGGTCAATAAAACCAAAAATAAAAACCTTAAAACTTTGTTTTTTTAAGCAACTGGTTTTAAAGCTGCTGTGAAGGTGCTTTTAAAACCATGTTAAAAGACACTTTAAGTGCAGCCAGTTTTATAGCAAACTTAAAAAGGTTTCGTAAATGGAGACTTTTAAAGACGATTTACCATATTAAATGATTCTTTAAACCCATATACTAATATAGCCTACTAATTGCTTTTAAGAAAGCAGTTTTAAAGACAACTACAAAAATAGTTTTAAGGCGTATGTTTTACTGACATAATAGTCTTGAGATCAAGTAGTTTTAATAATAGGTTTTATTAGTCATATTAGGAGAATCTTTAAAACTGCTTTAAAACTAAAAGGTAACAAACAAGAATCTAATAAAACCAAACAGTCCGGAAGTTCTTTATAAAACTGATTAGTTTTAAAGTGAACTGAGAATAAACCATTTTAAAACTACAATAAGACAAATTATCTATTAAGATTAATTAGTCTTATTAGATACTTTAAAACTAGTGACAAATGCTTAACAGTTTTAAAGTTCTGGCACTATATCTACAAGGTAACTTTAAAACCATTATCTTCTTATTTACCACAATAAAACCTTTATAAACCTAAAATAAAACTAAAATGTTTTTATTGTGCTACTTGGGTGGTGACCAATAGTTCATTTTCATGTCCTTGATTTTTGATTTATTTTCCAGAGTTCGGCACCGTAGTGCCCAATACTTTGTATTATTGTTTTATAAATTCGTAGGACAATAGTCCGTGTAATTAGTCATCTAGTGGCTGATCTTGCTTGGCCAATCCTGGAATGCATTTATTCGTTACTCCCTGCTTTTGATGATATTTGAACTCTCAAGTATTTGAAGGTTTCAATTGATTTTATAGCTCCCATTTCAATTTGTAGGCTTTCTGGTCTTTCTCCTGCAACTAAGTACATACTCGGTTTTTTGTATATTAATTGTTGTAAGATTCCACTTGGTGTAGTCGTCTTTCAGTTTTCTAATATGGTCTATCTCACTCCCGTCTTCTGCAAGATTGACGTGGTCGTTAGCGAAGTGTATTGTGTACAATTACTCGTATTCGATTGAGATGGCCATATTGCAGCATTTTCTTTTCCATACCCAGAGCGCCCCATTTAGATACATTTTGAAGGGTCTAGGTGGTATGTAGGAGCCTTGCTTTAGACCTTTACTAATAGAAATTTCTCCATATATAATAAGTAAATAATCTCGCTGGATCATCTCTGAACCGAAATGAAACATTTTTGTTTCTTGTATGTAGGCTTTAAAGCCTGTTTGTTCTTCAATATTAGCCTCCTAAATTGTTTAAATTATCGCACCATCTTTTTCTTGGTCTGCCAATACTTCTTCGTCCATTTGGTGTCTTATCTCGTGCTATTCCTACTATCCTATCCTCTGCCATTCTACTACTGTGTTCGTTCCACTACTGTTTCCGTTTTGTCACCCATCCATTTATGTCTTCTACATCGCATGATCTTCTTATGTTTTCACTTCTCTCCCTATCCAACAGACTTTTCCCTGATATTCGTCGGAGTATTTTCATCTCTGTTGTTTCTAGTAGTCGTCTCGTTTTAGATGTGTCAGGTCTTGTTTCCGCCATGTATGTCAATATAGGTGTAATTGTTGCTTTATAGATTCTTGCTTTTTTGTCTTGTCTTAGGTGTTTGTTCTTCCAGATTGTGTCATTAAGAGATCCCGCCGCTTTACTTGCTTTTAAGCTTTGTTGTCGTACTTCCTCTTCAACATCTCCGTAACTGGTTATATCTATTCCTAGATATCTAAACATTGCTTCTTGCTTTCTTATTTTCCCATCAATTTCGATTTTACATCGTAGTGGGTATTTAGATGTTGTCATACATTTGGTTTTTCTGCTGATATTATCATATTGTATTTCTTGGCTGTTGTATTGAAGATGTGTGTTAATGTTAATAATTATAATTATAATATTTGGATTTCTTTGTTCCCCATTCTGTAACCATGACCTTTACGTACTGCTTTTATTATTTCGTCCATTATTATATTAAAGAGCAGTGTGCTTAACGAGTCACCTTGTCTGACTCCGCCTTGTACTGGTATAAACTGCGTTAGTTTTCCATTTATCTTTGCCTGTAGTCGATTATGAAAGTAGATGTGTTCGATGGTTTGTATAATATTGATTGGTATGTTTCTTCTATACAGCAAATGTAAGACGTCTTCGACTTGGATGCGATCGAAAGCGTCTGCCAGGTCTATAAAACATAGATATGCTGGTTTATTGTACTCAATGGCCTTTTCTCTGTGATTTGTCTCAGTACAAATACGCCGCCGGCGTCTACGGAGGATCTTCCGGATCTAAATTCTTGTTGTTCATCAAAAGTTGTTAGTTTATTGCTTTTGTTGGTTAGGACTTTTGTAGTTAGCTTAAGTGCGGTGTTCAGTAGATTTATACCTCTATAATAATTGTTGGGGTCTTCTTTGTCTCCTTTCTTGAACATTGGTATCATTATGCTGTTTCTCCATGCGTCTGGTATCTTGCAGTGCAATATTAGTTTTGTATAAGTTTTGTCAGCTCTAGGATTATACTTTCTCCTCCGTATTTTAGAAGCTCGTTGGTTATTCCGTCTGGTACTGGTGACTTTCTATTTTTGAGTGAATTTATGGCTATCTCTACTTCCTGAAAACTGATTTCTATTTCGTGTCTTAATTCAGGTAGGTTATTGTTTTGATTATTTTCCTTTCCTTTAAACAGTTCCGTCAAGTATTTTTCCCACTCGTTTGCTGGTATGTTATTGTATTCCTTCAATTCTGCCATTTCTTTCCGTTGGTTTTTTTATGAATCTCCATATTTGTTTTTGTGTTCCGTAGAAGTCGATTTCCATCCTTTTTGTAAACATAATCTGTTTTTAATATTTCAATTTTATATGTGTTGTATTCTTACGAAATTACCTTGCTCTACGACAAAATAGCCAAAATTCATTAATTGCTTTTGGGATTAATGTCCCAATCTTTTCTCCAGACATACGTTTTTGTCATCCTCTGTATTAGCACTGGTAAGTTTCGCTACCAGTTCCGCGAATATCGTCTTAAAAATGTCTTCCCGCATCGTGTACGTAATTAATTTCCACTAATTACCGATACAAAAAACTCGTTTCAAACATAAACTTAACTTACGTAATACATCTTTGTTCCAATTTGCGAAAAACTTTGTTCTCATACTAAATAGACGGGTTTACATTAATTATTAAAAGCAAATATTAGATAACTTGCCATATAAAAGTATTCACTTTTAGTATCGAGATACAATCTTCTAAAAATTGTTTTCCGTATCTTCATTTTACGAGTATTTTACGATTATCACGATTGCCTGGCACTTTCTCCGGGGTATTTTATATGGTAAACGAGCGCTGAAACCTTTGCTACAAGCATTGAAAGTTGTTAGACAGGCAAATTTAAATAACATCATGTTATTTATTAATAAACGATGCCAAACAAACTGAAAGATATTTACGAAATACGAAATAGCCTTTCTTTGAACAAGATCTAACCTCCTTTCCAATTTGTTGTTAATTGTAGTTTATAGACGGAAAAATACAGAAATAAAGAAACAAACGCTCATTTGGTCTCTATTGATCTTGAGAAAGCATAAGGTAGAGTTCCTCGAGTGATTCTGTGGTGGGCACTAAGTGTGAAAGGGGTTCCCAGTGAATATGTAAAGATTGTGAGAGATATGAGTAACATGGTGTTAAGACAGGTGTGGGAGAGACTGATAAATTTCATGTGAAAGTAGGTTTGCACCAAAGCTAGATGCTTAGTCCTTATTTATTCTTATTAGTTTTACATTATAGGTATAGGTCATAAGAAATAAGAGTTGGTAGATACCAAATAGAAATAGTCCAGAAAGCCACTGCGCATCCGCTAGGAAAAATATTCTAATTCGGATTTTTTGCACAATCTTACTCAAAAAGGACTCCTTTTAACAAATTTGTATGTTGCCAGGACCAAAAGGTGGTCAAAAATTTTTTGAACGTTTTTTTTTGTTTTTTTCCTAAAATTACTTTTTTTGCATGGAAAAAAGTTTTTTTTAGGTTTTTTGGATCATTCCAAACAGAAAAGGTCTTTAGTGACTTTTCTCTAAAAATGATAGTTTTTGACATATAAGCGATTAAAAATTGAAAAATTGCGAAACCGGCCATTTTTAATCCTCAAAAACTATGTGAAAAACTGAAAATTTAAATGTTGCCAAAGTAGGTAGATACTCTTTAAACATCGATTGATGAAATCCCGAAGAGTTTTTTGCAATACAATATTCAAAACTCCTTTGTTTTTTAATTTCTAATCACGCGTGCGCGACACCGATGCATGTGTATTGTGTATACAGTATGGTGCAAATGAAAGGAATAAATTCGTTATTTCGTAAACCGACGACTTTAAGGAAAAAACCCAAAACAGGTCGATTTTTATTTTTAAGTTATGATATTGTGGCATATATGGTATACTAGTGACGTCATCCGTCTGGGCGTGATGATGTAATCGATGATGTAATCGATGATTTTTCTACATGAGAATAGGGGTCGTGTGGTAGCTCATTTAAAAGGTTATTCAATTCTCTATTCAGTAATGTAAACATTTACATAATTATTTATACAGGGTGTCCAAAAAATTTTTATTAAATTAAATTATTTGACAAAAAAAGATGTAGAAGGACACCCTGTATAAATAATTATATAAATGTTTATATTACTGAATAGAAAATTGAAGACCCTTTCAAATGAGCTAGCACACGACCTCTATTCTCATTTAAAAAAATCATCGATTACGTCATCACGCCCAGATGAATGACGTCACTAGTATACCATATATGCCACAATATCACTACTTAAAAATAAAAATCGACCTGTTTCGGGATTTTTCCTTAAAGTCGCCGGTTTACGAAATAACGAATTTATTCCTTTCATTTGCACCATACTGTCGGTGGAAAATAGTGTCGCGCATGCTTGATTAGCAATTAAAAAACAAAGGAGTTTTGAATATTATTGTATTGCATAAAACTCTTCGGGATTTCATCAATCGATGTTTAAAGAGTATTTTCCTACTTTGGCAACATTTAAATTTTCAGTTTTTCACATAGTTTTTGAGGGTTATAAATGGCCGATTTCGCAATTTTCCAATTTTTAATCGCTTATATGTCAAAAACTATCATTTTTAGAGAAAAGTCACTAAAGACCTTTTCTGTTTGGAATGATCCAAAAAACCTGAAAAAAACTTTTTTCCATGCAAAAAAAAAATAATTTTAGGAAAAAAACAAAAAAAAACGTTTAAAAAATTTTTGACCACTTTTTGGTCCTGGCAACATGCAAATTTGTTAAAAGGAGTCCTTTTTGAGTAAGATTGTGCAAAAAATCCGAATTAGAATATTTTTCCTAGCGGATGCGCAGTAGCTTTCTGGACTAAAAGCCTATCGAACCTGGCTACAAACACACAATCCAGTAGACTGGAGAACATACACTTACTGGAATAGGGAAGTTAAGAAAACTATGTCCAAAAGAAAGAACGAACCGTGCCGTGGGACAAAAAATGTGAAGAAATAAACAGATATATGGGTGGAACTCGAGTATCTGAAGCATTGAAGTTTATAGGAAACCTCAGAAAAAATCACAAAGGAACAGGGAGATTAAGCCCCATAAGAATGTCAAAATGGGAAGAATATTACAAATCCCTATTGAGAGAAGCAAGACCACATTGCGAAATAAATTACAGAGACTAAGGTCCACCACATACGGAGAAACGCAAATGTAACGAAACTGAAACTGTCAGTTAAGGCGGGTTCTCACTTGTCAGTTTCGCTGACGCAGTCTGGCTGATTCATTAATAATGAAAAAATAAAAAGTGCCTAGGCCAAACTAGTTTATCCTGATATAACTATGTACACACACTTCAGGCCAAACTAGTTTGGCCTAGGCCAAACTAGTTTATCCTGATATAAAGACGCACACTTCAGGCCAAACTAGTTTATCCTCATATAATAAAGATTCCCATTTCAGGATAAACTAGTACGGCCTTCCTCTTCTTCTTCATGTAGTGCCTATCCGTTTCGGATGTTGGCGACCATCATGTCAATCTCTACTTTTCACACTGCTGCTCTGAAAAGACTTGTAGTGGTTGTGTTGAACCACGTACGTAGATTTTTCTAGGTCTTTTTTAGATGCGTCTGTAAATACGATATTATATACGATATAATATGATTTTTAAAATAATTTTCTATGTCTGAATTAAACATCATATATCTCACGCGCAAAACGCGTGCATAAGGCGCGCAAATCGCGCGCATAAGGCGCGCAAAACGCGCGAATAAAGTGCGCAAAACGCGCGCATAAGGCGCGCATAAAGTGCGCGTAATGTGCGCAGAACGCGCGCATAATGTGCTCAAACGCAACCATAAAGAGCGCATAAAGTGCGCAAAACGTGCGCATAAGGCGCGCATAACGCGGGTAAAACGCTCGCATAATGTGCGCAAGACCGGCGCACAACGCGCACATAACGCGGGTAAAACGCTCGCATAAGGCGCGCGAAAGTAGATTTTTCTAGGTCTTGTTTAGATGCGTCTGTAAATACGATATGATGATTTTTAAAATAATTTTCTATGTCTGAATTAGACATTATATTTCTCACGCGCAAAACGCGTGCGGAAAGCGCGCAAAACGCGCGCATTAAATCCGCAAACCGCGCACATAATGTGCGCAAATCGCGTGCATAAAGTCCGCAAATCGCGCGCAAACAGAGAGCATAAGTGCGCAAAACGCGCGCATAACGGGGCAAAACGCGCGCGTTCCGCACGCCGTATGCGAGCGTTTTGCGCTTGTTTTGCCCGTGAGATATATGATGTTTAATTCAGACATAGAAAATTATTTTAAAAATCATCATATCGTATTTACAGACGCATCTAAAAAAGACCTAGAAAAATCTACGTACGTGGTTCAACACAACCACTACAAGTCTTTTCAGCGCACCAGTGTGAAAAGTAGAGATTGTCATGATGGTCGCCAACATCCAAAACGGATAGGCACTACAAGAAGAAGAAGAAGAAGAAGGCCGTCCTAGTTTATCCTGAAATGTGAATCTTTATTTTATGAGGATAAACTAGTTTGGCCTGAAGTGTGCGTCAATCAGGATAAACTAGTTTGGCCTAGGCACTTTTTATTTTTTCATTATTAATGAATCAGCCAGACTGCATCAGCGAAACTGACAAGTGAGAATCCGCCTTAAAACTGACAGTTTCAGTTTCGTTACATTTGCGTATCACCGTATGTGGTGGGCCATAGGCGTCTACTGCATAAACTCAAATGAAATTCAAAAGTAACTTACAGTTTCAGTTTCGTTACATTTGCGTTTCTCCGTATGTGGTGGACCTAAGGGCCGGTTGTTCGAACGCTAATCAACAATGATCACTATCAAATATTTAATTACTGTCACCAAAACTGTCAATGTCAACTTTTATTGGGTTGCTGAAAACATAATTGATTAAAATTATGAGATTAGTTAATCAATTAACATAACAATTATTAACATAATTGATTAAGTAATTTCATAATTGTAATCAAATTTGATAATGATCATTGTTGATTAGCGTTCGAACAACCGGCCCTTAGGAACACATCCAGTAGACGCAGACGAAGTATAGCCAATCAGTGTGGATGAGTTAAGACAAACCTTAAGGAAAATGAAAAACGGGAAAGCCGCAGGACCTAGAAACATTTAATTAATATTTGGATCGTCAATACTAATAGAACTTTTAGCAGAGATCTTTAATAAATGTCTAATCAAACAAGAGAACATTACAGAAGATTGGAGTTTGGATAGAGCTTTCATAAGCTCTATCCACAAAAAAGGAGACAAAAAGAACTGTAAAAATTAGAGAGGTATAAGCATTATTAGCTCACTGGGGAGGTTGTACGGTCGATTGATAAAAGATCAAATCAAAAACCAATATGAGGAAATAGAAGATCAGAGTGGATTCCGTGCTGACAGATCTCGTGTTGATAATATATTTTTGTACTTCAACAAATTATAGAGAAACGAACAGTCAGAAATTTACCGACTCATTTAGTGTTCGTTGACTTAGAGAAGGCGTATGATACAGTACCTTTAAAAAAATTATTTGAAATATTGACGAAGGCAGGCCTAAGTAATACATCAACGCTATAGCGAACATGTACATTGTATTGCCCGGTTACAGATAAATGAGAAATTTAAAGAGATAGACCAATTGGTGTTCAAGTGGTACTTGTACACCAATTGGTCTATCTCTTTAAATTTCTCATTTATCTGTAACCGGGCTATACATAAATGCAAAACAAAAAGTGCCATAAAATAGAAAATAAAATTTCAGACGCGTTTCCTGTATAAAAGGCTTAAGACAAGGATGTTCTTTGTCCCCAACTCTATTCAAAATCTATACTCAGGAAGCATTAAACAACTGGATGAGAAAATGGACAGGAATGGGAATAGAACTTGGAAACAAGTATATAACGAATGGAACTTCTTCGCAGACGATCAAGTGATTATAGCAAATGATGAGGAAGACATGGATTATATGATTCGAAAGTTAACCTGAGAATACGAAAATTGGGGACTCACAATCAATATAAACAAAATAGAATATCTTAGAATAAAGGACGAAGAAAGAGACCCACAACTCTCGATTAAAGATATAAAAAAATGCGAAGAATTTAAATACCTAGGGACAATCAGCGAAGGAAAGAACATCAAAACGAGACATCCAGCAGAAAATACAACAGGGCCGAAAGGTGGTACAAACACTAAACTCATTACTTTGGTTTCCTAAAATTACACTGCGGTGCAAAAAAAATCGATCCACTAAAAATTTGGTCATTTTTGATGTTTCGAATTTCTTAAACCTGTTGTCCGATTTAAGTGATTTTTTACCACGTTATAGCCTTGTTCATTGACAATATCGCTGTAATAATATTGTTGCTAGACAGTCAAACTGTCATTGTATACCGGGTGTACGAATCAAACTGTGTTTCTTTCTCAAAGTTCGCATCACCCTGTGGACTATTCTAGCATTTATAAAATACTGAAATTAAAACCCAACTTTAGCCTCAGGTTTTCTTAACATTTTGTCTTTCGATTCATTCGCTTATGTTGGATAATAAAAAAGTTAGGTACTTTAACAACTGGCCATGTTCGTCATCAGTACAGGGTGTTTCTAAATAAGTGCGACAAACTTTAACGGGTAATTTTACAAGATAAAATAATGACAATTTGCTTTATAATCATATGTCCGCAAACGCTTCGTTTCCGAGATACGGGATGTTCAATTTTTTTTTACAAACTGACGATTTATTTATTGCTTTAAAACCAGTTGAGATATGCAAATCAAATTTGGTGGGTTTTAAGACGTAGTTATTGCACATTTTTTGATATGAGAGTCTAGCAACAATATTATTACAGCAATATTGTCAATGAATAAGGTTATAACGTGGTAAAAAATCGCTTAAATCGGACAACAGGTTTAGGAAATTCGAAACATCAAAAATGACCAAATTTTTAGTGGATCAATTTTTTTGCACCGCGCAGTGTAGTTTACAAACCAAAATGACAATCTACAGGTCGGTTGTAGAACCAATTTTGACGTACGGATCTGATTGTTGGCAAATGACAATGAATGAGAAGAAAAAACTGGAAGTACATAATAGAAATGGACGGATCTAAGAAGAGCGTGTCGGATATCTAGACTTGATCGCATCCCAAATGAAGAAATAAGGAGAAGAACAGGAAGGATCTACAATACCGTAGATACAATAGAATCCAAACAACTTTCATGGTACTGACATGTAATGCGCATGGATGATGAACGATAGCCAAAACAGGTCTTAAACTATGTTCCATGGAATAGAAGGAGGAGAGGAAGACCAGCACTGGAATGAAGAGAAGGGATCAGAGCCATAAATGAGGAAGAATTGACCGACCGAAAAAGGTGGAGATCGAAATGCGGGATGCGATACTGCAGATAACAGCGAAACTGCAGGGTAATATTCCCTGGTGCTTAATATATGCTAATGATGTGGGGTTGGTGGGAAATAGTGAAGGCGACTTTAAACAGAAAATGGAACAGTGGAGACAAGCTCTTGAGGACGAAGGTTTAAAACTTAGTAGGACGAAGACAGAGTATTTGGAATGTTTGTTTAAAGATGACGTTACTACAAATAAAATGATATCTCTGGATGGTGAAATGATTGTGAAAAGTGAGGATTTTAAATACCTATGATCGGTATTGCAGAGTAATGGTGAAGCAGATGGAGATGTATGCAATAGAATTAGGGTTGGATGGATGAAATGGAAAGAAGCGAGTGGTTTGTGGTGTGACAGAAAAATATAAATGAAGCTGTAGACAGCCATACGATCGGGTATGATGTACGGAACTAAATGCTGGGCAGTTAAAAAGAAAGAACAATAGCGAATGCATGTGGCGGAAATGAGAATGCTTAAATGGACGATTGGAGTAACAAAGGAATGAGTGTATTAGGGGAAGTCTATGGGTGGCACCAATTTATGTCAAAATGAGGAAGTATAGGTTAAGATGGTTTGGTCATGTTCAACGTCGAGACGTTAATCACCCAATACGAAGAATTGCTGAACTGCGAGTTCCTGGAAGAAGCAGGAGAGGAAGACCAAAGAAGAGCTTGGGGAGACGCTTAGGCAGGACTTGTCGGTAAAGAGGATTGATGTTAATATGACTCAAGATAGAAACATGGAGAAATGCAATTAGGGAAGCCGACCCCGCATAAGGATAATGGCTAAGAGAATGATAATGATGTAGTTTATAGACGAATTTTCAATTTTCAGCGAGCAACTACTACGTAACGTAAATTTTATTTATCAAAAATTCTACGTAAATTTTATTTCATAAAGCATAGATATATTCAAAGTAACAATTTAAACATTAATGGTGCGCCTAGACGTGGTTTCTCTTTTCGTGCTTTGTTGCATGCATCAAGACGCAAAGGAGGCGGATTATTTGCAACTTTCTTTCAACTAAACTTACGTGCATAGAAATCCGCCCATTTAAAAATTTGGTAATATTTGATGTGTCGTATGTCCTAAACCTGTTGGCCGATTTAAATGATTTTTTAATATGTTATAGCCTGATTCTTTAACAATACCGCTGTAATAATATTGTTGCTAAACAGATAAATTTTCATTGTATACCGGGTGTATCAATCAAACTGTGTTTTTTTCTCAAAGTTCGCATCACCCTGTGAAATATTCTAGCATTTATAAAATACTGAAATTAAAACCCAACTAGAGCCTCAGGTTTTCTTAACATTTTGTCTTTCGATTCATTCGCTTATGTTGGATAATAAAAAAGTTAGGTACTTTAACAACTGGCCATGTTCGTCATCAGTAGTTTAACAACTAGACACTAGACATGCTCTTCATCAATACACGGTGTTTCTAAATAAGTGCGACAAACTTTAAGGGGTAATTCTGCATGAAAAATAATGACAGTTTGCTTTATAAACGTATGTCCGCAAATGTTCCGTTTGCGAGATACGGGATGTTGAATTTTTTCTTACAAACTGACGATTTATTTATTGCTCTAAAACCAGTTGAGATATGCAAATGAAATTTGACAGGTTTTAAGAGATAGTTATTGCGGATTTTTTTACGTCTTAAAACCCACTTCGCAATAACTACGTCTTAAAACCCACCAAAGTTCATTTGCATATCTCAACCGGTTTTTAAGCAATAAATAAATCGTCAGTTTGTAAGAAAAAATTCAACATCCCGTATCTCGGAAACGAAACATTTGCAAACATACGTTTATAAAGCAAACTGTCATTATTTTTTCATGCCGAATTACCAGTGACGGTTTAAGGCGTCATGGGGCCCTAGGCGGCCATAAGAAGTAGGCCCTTTTATATCGACCATTTGCTTAAAACAAATTTACAGATATTTATGTTGCTTTGGGAAGTAGTTACTCCAAAAATAAATTACGACAATGTAAAATAGATCATTTTTCTTTTTTTTGCATTTCGCAACAACTTCTCATTAATATTCCATAGCTAATATGCCAAAGAAAAAAAGGGATATTGTGTCGATTTGTCGATATGTGATTTTGCCCTGGGTATGAGTGCCACTCCTTCGGGGGTGAAAAAACATACATTCAAAATAATGGATAACTGATTAATTCTAAGTAACTTTTGTTCTATCGAGTTTTTTTCACTAAATCAATACTTTTTGAGTTATTTGCGAGTGAATATGTTCATTTTTCAACAAAAAAAAAACACCTTTTTAGACGGTTTTTCGCAAATAATTCCAAAATTAAGTATTTTATCGAAAAAATATTCTTAGAAAAAATATAGCGTATACACAATTTAAAAAAATGGTGTATGTATGAAGTATGTAGAACCAGTATAAGCAGAACTGGAACTAATAAAAAGTAGATTCTTATTCGACAAATTCCAAATCGAATATTTCAACGTAAATTACCAAAAAATGAAGCACTTTTCGGTGATAAATCATCACAACTTTTTTAAAGTGTTAAAAAAAGTTTTATTTTTGTTTTTTTTAAACAAGTATCAAAATTAAGCACGTAAAGCTTAAAATAATGTTGATTCCTTTTTTTTGGCACAAAAATCTTGAAAATTTATGAAAATCTTGAAAAAACTTATAAGTATATTATTTATATGATCTGTAAGTTTCACCGCTTCACAGTGCTCATATATCAAAACATTGGGATTTAAAGTAAAACAAATTTTTTGAAATTTTGAAAAAAAAATGTCTTTCTTTTCAAAATAACTTAAAAATTATTAGTGGTACCAAAAATCTAAAGAGTAAAAAATATAGGTTTTGATTTTATGAATATTTCAGATTTTTGCTTTTTTGGAAGATAAAAATTGGTTAAGATATGACTGTTCAAAATTTGCATACCCTGAGTAGAGAATTTTTCATTTATTAAAAATTAATAAATGAAAATAGTTTCTATCCTTGTTTGATCGGTACTCACCGGAGGGACCGCAGACGTTCGGATACTATTAGCGTCTTTTTGCAAAAACAATGACGACTTTGCTAAGTAACAAGACATTTACTCAACACACACACTACCCACTACACTACGTACCTGATTGAAAAAATCCACTGTACCATGCCAATAGCCATTAGTTGTCGAGGCATTAAGTTAAATAAATAAAATTGCATACACTCGTGATTAGTGACTTGTTCAAGCCCTTTCTACTACAGCCCTTTTATAAATAAGCACTTTATACCGATAAAACTTAGAGCATATAAGCAATACATAAGTGAAGTAGCTTGTGAAGCGGTAAGGATTAATTTCATTTGGGATGCTAATTAGGGGGTTATTTTCACCAGTTTTTTTTACCCAAAAAATTGGATCAACTTTATTCTGAGCGTATCTTGCTTACTTTTATGATAGAAATTAAAAAAAGCAAGAATAATGCTTTTATAAAACATTTAAACAAGTTATGATGAGTTTTCCATGAAAAGTGCTTAATTTTTTTTATTATTTCACGTTGAAATATTCGATTTGGAATTTGACGAATAAGAACCTACTTTTCATTAGCTACAACTCTGCTTCTACTGGGTCTACAGACTGCACACATACACCATTTTTTCAATTTATTAAAAGCTATATTTTGCTAAGAATATTTTTTCGATAAAATACTTTTTGAATTTTTTGCGAAAAACCGTCTAAAAACGTGTTATTTTTTGTTGAAAAATGAAGATATTCTCTTGCAATTAACCCGAAATGTATTGACTTGATGAAAAAACTCTATTGAACAAAAGTTTCTTAGAATTAGTCAGTTTATCCACTTCCGGACGTATTTTGACTCTATATTTTTTCCTTTTTCACCCGGGAAGGGGTGGCCTCAACCGTAGAGCAAAAACACACATTGGCACTATATCACTTTTTTATTTGACATAGTGCTATGCTTATACCAAATTTCATGTCAATCCAAGCTCTCTTTTCAAATCCAAAGGTTCTTTAAAATCCGGAGGTTTTGCAATATTTTACCGTGAGTGAATGGACTATAAGGCCCATCAGTGGGTAGAAATTGAAGAAAAAAACGTACCATACCAAAATAATTATCAGCTTTTATCAAAATTTGCTTGCAAAATTGATTACCAAATTGAGGGAATGGTTAGAACATGGAATATAAAAATGCCTTTGAAGATAACTGCTTAATTTGTCTTGAAGTCGGTTGTATTTTTCTGATATTTGACAAAAGACAAAGCAAAAAACTGAGTTTGATTGGAAATCATAAATTAACCATTTTCATTTTTTTTTGTCTCAGTTAGCCCTATTTTATTTTTTTAACATTTTAAATTATTTTTTTTAAATAACTGCTTAAATAATTAAATATTAATTAATGGATTTGTGTGGGATGCGGGCCCCATTAAGTCAATTAACTGTAATATTTCGTTATATGGAAGGTTTCTCTCCTATTGAAAATGTATTTTTGGCAAATTACGGTCATAAAGCAGAAGATATATTTAAGACAAGAGTGTGCATTCTTTCAATGCGTCAATTATGAGTGGAAAATACAATGGTGTTCAGCTAAAATGTAGATAACACAATATCTTAGTGTTGTAGATTCCATGTGTCGCCCACTCTCTAAATTTAGTTGCTAAAGCTGCAGCTAAGTGTTGTCCTGCTGCCATAGAATTTTTTGATTTCTTGGAAGGACTGTATGAACCCTATGTATCTTTCACTTCCTCTAAATATAGATACAACTTGTTAATCGAATGTTTAAAAACGTCTTTAAGCGAGAGCAACGCCGACCATGGCAGAAATATTATTGTTTCTAAAAAAGGGTAAATACTACTAGATGGTCGTCTAGAAGTGATGCCGCAAAAGAACTAGTTAAAGGTTATAATCAGATTAAAGGAGTACATATTATCCAAAATTTCAAAAGACGATGAGCAACAATTTGAAACTCGTAGCGATACAAATGGTTTGTATAATCGAGTGTGTTTACTGAAAACAGGGATATTTGCAATATTTTGGAATGAAATCTTAGAGAGGACAAACAGCACAATTCGTATTCTCCAAGATCCAAACATTGACCTTAATTCAGGAGTGGCGGCACTTAAATCAATTAAAAAATTTATATTTTTTTTAAGGAATATTTCAGAGACTGAAATAACAACATCAGAGAAATTTAGGACTCAAAATTTTATAGCTATTATAGATCACTTCATTTCCTCTTCAAGTCATAGGCTTTCGGCATATGAATCCATTCATTCCAATTTTGGATTTTTACATTATTTAGAAAATTTAACTCCCAATGAAATTGAAGCTCACTCACTGAAGCTTACCGACAATTATAGCAATGATTTAGATGAATAAACTAGGTGTCGAACTAGTACAATTTGTAGAATTTTTCAATTCATTTAAAGAGGAAATCGGCTCATCAAATATAAGTAAAGAACTTCAAATGTACCGACGCGACGGTTAAAAGAGAAAAATGTGAATGATGCGGTTCCAAACGTTGTAGTGACACTTCGTTTATATTTAGTTCTGATGGTAACTAACTGCAGTGGAGAGAGATCATTCAAAAAATTTAAGTTAATTAAAAATCGACTTCGGTCTATGATAGGCCAAGAGCGTTTGAACCAACCATCTCTTTATAATGAGCATTGAACATAATGCCTTAAAGCAACTAGACATGCCCGACATAATCAAGGAATTTTCAGTTAAAATATCTCGAAAAGTACCCGGGCTTTAACCATACCATAGTCATAACAACAATTTGTTTAATGGTAGGAGGTAGGGCCCCACACCAATTCTGCCCAGGGGCCCCCACTGCCTTAAATCCGGCTCTGGATGGAAGGTGCTATGTTCGGCGTTTCATATGGCCGAAATATTCTGTTTTTTTTCTGACCAGATGTTCTTAATTCATCATTTGAAAAACATCTTCATTGGAAATGTGCGAAACCCACGATATCTTTAGGATTCGTCGATAGCACCACAATTCGAAAGCTTCTAATTTGTTTAGCATTGCGGTTTTTAACGTCCAAGTCTCACACTCATACAATAGGATAGACCACACATAACATTTTTGGACCTTTTTGCCAATATGCATCGACAGGTTTCTGTCACATAAAAAGTTAGGAGTTCCAGGTTCCAGGACAAATTAATGTTTGCCTACTTTACTGTGTACTCGTTTTTTGTCCTTCATAAAAGTTATATAGGATAGAGATCGGCGAAATAGAGGTTGACAGCGCAGAAACAAACGGCCGGACAGAACGAGAGCAGTATGTTACCAATTTCACTCTGGTACTGGTACACTTTATACGCATAGTATGGGCGGTGTGCTCAGTCGTTGAAATTGTCTGGCCACTTAATACCTATAAAAATATGTTATTCGCACATCTACATTCGAGCATTCATACCTACTATCGCTACATTAAACCATTTGACCTTAACGATGTGAAATTGTAAAAATGAATACGAAGATCGCTGGTTGCCGCGAGATGCGAGATGGAGATATAACGGGTGTAACTTTCGAAACGCCAGATCGCTAACAGGGTCACGCGCTATTTATACATTTTACTTGCACATTCAATCTCACTTCGTCGTACAGTGGCGTTCACAGGTGTTTAAGTACGTGAAACGAATGAGTAACCGTCACGTAGATCCGAAAGGACAACAACTCCCAATATGCTACCGTGCTTCTAATCTCGCTGCTCTACAAAATAAAATAATTTGCCTGCATTTTATGGACCAAATTTTACTAATTCTGGTTTGACAAAAACTAATATTATGATAAGGCCATTATTTTAATACCTCTAGTTTTTGTGATATACAACGGATATGGCTATTATGTTATAAACAAAAATACTTTTTAAAATGTATAAACATTTTCAATTTCTTTGCAACACGAAAATGCAGCAGCTGCATAATATTCTTGTTAAATCGGAGAGTGCAGGAAGAGTCTATACCGGTTTCGGAGGTTTTTTCCTCCTCATCAGTAGTCCCATATCCTCTTCTCCCCGATTTCCCCAGGTATCATACTTTGGGACTTTCCGAATTGCAAATAACGAAATGCCGTGGGTGAACTAGAGCCATCTACCGAAAAACAAAGTAAGTTATCAATCGAAGCAGCACAGAAAACGACAATAAATATCGTTCCCATACCAACAGATTGACAACAGGTGGAATACTTTCTTTGGTTACAACCTCCCGAGATTTTCAAAAATTATAAATCATACAGGATGCCGATGAAATTAAGATAAGAGAATTTTAAATATTTCACAATCCATCTGCTCAGCGTGGTAAAAATTCCAACATGAAAGATTCCTTAGTACTTAACAAAAGAGTAAATGAATTAAAATGTATAAACACTTTCAATTTCTTTGCAACACGAAAATGCAGCAGCTGCATAATATGTACTCTGGTTAAATCGGAGAGTGCAGGAAGAGTCTATACCCGAGAGTCTATCTCGGGAGGTTGTAACCAAAGAAAGTATTCCACCTGTTGTCAATCTGGTGGTATGGGAACGATATTTATTGCTGTTTTCTGTGCTACTTCGATTGATAACTTATTTTGTTTTTCGGTAGATGGCTCTAGTTCATCCGCGGCATTTCGTTCTTTGCAATTCGGAAAGGCCCAAAGTATGATAACTGGGGAAATCGGAGAGAAGAGGATATGGGACTACTGATGAGGAGGAAAAAACCTCCGAAACCGGTATAGACTCTTCCTGCACTCTCCGATTTAACCAGAGTATTATGCAGCTGCTGCATTTTCGTGTTGCAAAGAAATTGAAAATGTTTATACATTTTAATTCATTTACTCTTTTGTTGAGTACTAAGGAATCTTTAATTATTTAAAATTCTCTCATCTTAATTTCCTCGGCATCCTGTATGATTTATAAATTTTGAAAATCTCGGGAGGTTGTAACCAAAGAAAGTATTCCACCTGTTGTCAATCTGGTGGTATGGGAACGATATTTATTGTCGTTTTCTGTGCTACTTCGGTTGATAACTTATTTTGAAAAATACTTTTTATATGGCAACTACTAACGAGTCCATTTGAATTGAACTTAATAAAGGCTGCGTTAGAAGAATCATAACTAGTGTTGCCCAAAATCGGTCTTGGTCTTGCAGTCTTGGTCTTGTTCTTGCGTTTTCGCAAGACCAAGACCAAGACCGCCTAATTTTAGCAAGACCAAGACTTACCGTGCAAGACTTGAGCAAGAACAAGACTTAGCCTGCGAGACTCTTGCGTCTTGCAGTTAGAACTGAGGGTCGTTTTAGGCAGTATATATATTAGTTCGGCAATATTCTTACATACTTTATGAGAAACAAAAAAAATTTGTAACAAAAATTTTTAAAATTGGACTTATGTTCACTACGAACAATACCATAAACATACATAGCGAGTCAAAATATCTATTTAAAGAACACTTGACACATTTGACACGTACTCGGGTCATTATTACAATGTAAAAATAAAATATTTTGTACTTTCCTTCCCATCAGACGACTTCTCTGAAATTAGTTGTCCGGGTTATAGGTCTGGATCCCGCGTATGAAAAAAAAGTTGATTAATAGCAAGCTGAAAATTTGTTAATAGCTTAAGGGTGTCTAGTCAGACAAACTTTGATATATGGGAACACTGGAACAGAGGAAGTTTTAATTGTGGAACAGTTTAAAAATTTGGAACGGTCAGACCACGAAAACGTCACATGTATTTTGTCCGACAGAACTTCCAATTGATTTGTTACCCTTTCATTAAACTCTCATGCAAAAATCAGGCTGCTATTTATCACCAAACGGGCGTGATAATGAGTGGAACACGTAAAACATGTCAAATGACAGGAATTATGACAGGTGATAAATAGCAGTCTCATTTTTGCATGAGAGTTTAATGAAAGGGTAACAAATCAATTGGAAGTTCTGTCGGACAAAATACATGTGACGTTTTCGTGGTCTGACCGTTCCAAATTTTTAACCTGTTCCACAATTAAAACTTCCCCTGTTCCAGTGTTCCCATATATCAAAGTTTGTCCGACTAGACACCCTTAAGCTCTTAACAAATTTTCAGCTTGCTATTAATCAACTTTTTTTTCATACACGGGATGTAGACCTACTATGAGAATAGTCGCCTTGCCTTCTAATCATAACATTCTTGCTTTAACATAACATTACATTCTTGCTTTGCGACGCCGATAGTAATATCAAATATCGTATCCAAACTTTTTAAAAATATGTCACCTTGCTGATAAAAAATATACCTAATAAATTTAATCTTATCGGTTTATTATAGAATAGCAAGACTATTATGTATTGTTTTTGCTGAATGTGCTATGACCTATGCTATGAGATCACTGGGTTACAGAAAATTTGCCGAAACAGCGCGACTATTATTTAAAAGTATGATTACGAGACAAAGGAACAGTGTAAATAAAATACCGAAGTTAACGATATACACTTCTCCAAAAAATTTACTCACCACCTTAAAAACAGGTCATTGTTAATGCCTTGAATTTCCTAAGCCTGTTGTTCGATTTAAGTGATTTTTTTAATATGTTGTCTTATTTTTATAAATATCGCTGTGATATTGTTGCTAGACAGGTCAATTATTATTGTCACTGTAGACCGGGTGTACCAATAAAAGTCCGTTTTTTCACATCACTCTGGAATATTCTAGCATTTATAAAATACTGAAATTACAACGATAACCTCATATTTTCGCTTATATTGGACATTACATTCGCTTATATTGGACAATAAAATACACTACTACTACTATGTATTACTATCGGTTTACAGCGTTATTCGACGCCTTCCGACTCCTAACCGCCATTCTTCTCTGTTTAACCATAGACCTGGAGGGATTTCTCTTTCCTCTAGTTCTTTTTCAATTCCCTCCCTCCAGCTTCTTGTCGGCCTTCCTCTTTTTCTTCTCCCTTGTGGTGTCCATGCCAGAATATGCTCAGGGATCCTGTCATCTGTCATACTAGTTGTTTTGTTTTTATGTCATCAATTATTGTATGTGTGACTCCCATCATTTCTCGTATTCTCTCATTTGGTATCCGATCTCTTCTTGATTTGCCTGCTGCTCTTCTCCAGAAGTCCATTTCTGTTACTAGTAGCATTTTCTCCGTTCTTTGTTTCAGTGGCCAAACTTCACTGTATGAGCTGTTTGTTCGCTTTAGATATTGTCTGGTCCCACAGAATGCCGTTCATCATGGATATGGCTTTTCTACCCTGTATTAATATAATAAAATATATTTGTTTCTAATAAACTTTAGGTAGTTAAAACATAGGCACGGATTACTTAGATCATGAGTTCAAACTCCACCCGGTATCAGTTGTCTAGATCAGTTATTCTCAATCTTTTTGAGTCATGAACCACAAAATACTTTTTATTATTTTTGTTACCAACTAACTGAAATAGGTATTTAGCTAGATAATCTAATTAAGTATAATAATAATTGTGGGGCTGCTTTTAGCTGTGTTTGCGTTTTGTGTACCACTGCAAATAATGATATGTACCACCAGTGGTACATGCACCCCAAATTGAGAACCGCTGGTCTACATATTTATTAATTTGGCTGATCTTTACTATGGCTATGAAATTCTAGCTTAAAATGTACATCTCTGTCACGTTGTTCAAAGATATGTAATAGGCTAATAGGCAACTGCGAGACTTGCAAGACTCTTGCTGCAAGACCAAGACCAAGACCGGGAGCGCAATACCAAGATCAAGACCAAGACCAGGTGTACTGGCGCAAGACCAAGACCAAGCCTGTCTAAGTCTCGTCTTGGTCTTGCATTTGGGCAACACTAATCATAACTGAATGAGAGGAGGAGTGTGTGTGTGAAAAAATGGCTTGGATGCAGGTCCGTTAGCCACAGATTTTTGTTTTATTTTTACCTCAATTTATTAGTTTTGTTGTATCTATACTTATTTCACTTTGAATGAGAGGTTTTAGACATTACTATAATTAAAGAAAATCGTGTATTAGCTTCGTTGAATCGCCGTCTTTTAGCTTCTTTGCATACAAACCAGCAGTAATCTGCAAGCATATCTCCGTTCCAACAACCTCAGTACTTTTTGAAGTGAATCTTCTATACTGGCGTTGTATTAGTTTTTCTTTATAGCAAAATTTTCTTTACAGCGTGGAGCACGGAAGTAGCTCCACGACATAGCGTCACGCTACGAACGAAAGCGATATATTCTATAATTCTATATATACAGTGATTAGGGCGCTAATAACCGGCAAAATAACGTAAAAGATGAAAAACAGACTACATTTTGAAATAAAAGAGATGAAACTAGTAGAGGTAGAAATTATCGATATAAACGTATAAATTAACATTACATTACATAGTTTCCTACCTTTAGACGTCTGTCTATTATATAAAATTTTCCTGTCACAGTGACAGTTGTCATACTCCTCCGATACGTCTAAAGGTTGGAAATTATGTAATATAATGTTATTCATACGATTATATCGATAATTTCCACCTCTACTAGTTTCATCTCTTTTTTACTTCACAATGTATTATGTTTTTCATCTTTTGCGTTATTTTGCCGGTTATTAGCGCGCTCATCACATTTTTCGTTGTTGATAACTAGTTTTCGATTGTTAAATGCCTTCGCAATGTGACACCAAATTTGAAAACTTAAATTTCTGAATTTAGTCAGAAAATTTAATATTATTGAATGAAAATATTAGTTTTTGTAGGATAGAATGTTATTATAGAAATTGTTTAGTTTATCAATGTCAGTTTTTTTATTATTAACACATTAATATTTATTTATGCATACCATTTCTAGGAATTCTCTTTTGTTTTGTTTTTAATTTGTTTTCAAGTCTCAATATCTTGGTTGCATTGAAATTATATGAATGATTTTTTACTAATCGCATGGTCTATTAATACATATGTATTTGTATTTTTTCTGAGGTCACTTTTATTATATGTGATTTAAGTCTACTGGATTGCTGGATGCGTGTCCGATATAATACTTGTCACAAGTTTCGCATGGATGGTATGTTATATACTAAATTTGAGTTTTCCATAATGGCAATATGTAGGTGTTTTAGTTTTGGTATACCATGATGCCAACGTTTTTATATTTTTAGTTGTAATTTTAATTTGAGAATAGTTAGCAAAGACTTTAGTTAGTTTGGGTGTTATTGTTTGGATATATAAGGAAGCGACGTAAAAGTAAATTAAGATTGAATAATTTGGTGATTTGGTTGTATTGTTTGATTTATGTCAATCATTCTACAGGGTGTAACAGAAATGCAGGCCATAAACTAAATCACATATTCTGGGACCAAAAATAGTTCGATAGAACCTAACTTACCTTAGTACAAAATGTGCACATAAAAAAGTTACAGCCCTTTGAAGTTACAAAATGAAAATCGATTTTTTGTATTATATCGAAAACTATTATAGATTTTTTATTGAAAATGGACATGTGGATTCTTATGGCAGGAACATCTTGAAATAAAAAATTACAGTGAAATTTGTGAACACCATAAAATTTTTTTGGGGTTTTGTTCCCTTAAACCCCCCAAACTTTTGTGTTCCAATTAAATTACTATTGTGATAACTTTAGTTAAACACATTATTTTTAAAACTTTCTTGCCTCTTTTTACTTTTTCGATAAGCTAGTGTTTATCGAGATACATACTTTGAATATTTGTCGAATCCACCACATATTTGTGTACGATTATACATAGAGACCTGTTGATAATCTGAAAGTACATATTTTTATATTTTCATTTTTAGGTAGGTATATTTTGAAACATATTAAAAAAGAAGCCACATCTCGATAAAAGGTGGCTTATCGAAAAAATACTAAGAGGCAAAAAAGTTTTAAAAACATTGTGTTTATTTAATGGTACCACAATAATAATTTAATTAGAACGTACACAAAATTTTGGGGGGTTTAAGGGAACAAAACCCAATAAAATTTTTATGGGGTGTACAAATCTCACTGTTATTTTTTAAAGATATTCCTGCCATAAGAATGCTACATGTCCAGTGTCAATGAAAAATCTCTAACAGTTTTCGATATAATGAAAAAAATCGATTTTCATTTTGTAACTTCAAAGGGCAGTAACTTTTTTTATGTGCAGATTTGTACTAAGGTAAACAAACAAATGAAATAGAGAATGCGGAAAATCCCCTTACGAATAATTCACACATCCACTACTTCGGGCTGGGAAAAATTTTTTGAATAGAATCAAATATCCAAACACCAGTTCTTAGAAATGTGTTTCGCCCTCTTCAACCTCTCTGGGCTCATCAGTGAAGATGAGAGGTTGAATATCTTCAGACACATTCCAATCAAAAAACAACATTCGAAACCTAGACATAGCAGGAGCGTAAATCTACGCCCAATCTGACAATGACCGTCTCAAGTTTTAATTCCCTAATTACTACTTAAAGTAAAATGTATGTTTTAAAAACAAATAATAAACAATCAAATTTTTTTGATTGGAATGTGTCTGAAGATATTCAACCTCTCATCTTCACTGATGAGCCCAGAGAGGTTGAAGAGGGCGAAACACATTTCTAAGAACTGGTGCTTGGATCTTTGATTCTATTCAAAAAAATTTTCCCAGCCCGAAGCAGTGGATGTGTGAATTATTCGTAAGGGGATTTTTTCGCATTCTCTATTTCATTTGTTTGTTTTCATACGAGTGGTCGTCCAAACCAGTAACTTTGGATCTTTTGATCACTGAGTGTGTTTCAAAGATCTACATCTTTTGTACTAAGGTAAGTTAGGTTCAATCGAACTATTTTTGGTGCCAGAATATGTAATTTAATTTATTACCTGCATTTTTGTTACACCCTGTGTTATTTGGGTTGTTGAATAAAAATTTGTTGATTAGTTTAATTGGGTAAGAATTCTCCAATAATATGTCTTTAGGTTTCATTAATCCTTTATTATTATTATTAGTGTGTGATAATTCGCTTTTTCTGTTTTTTAGAGCAAATATCAAATTTACTTTTATGAGAAGTGGATGCTGGGAATGATAGTTGATAAATATGTTACTAAATATAGATTTTCTGTACCATTCAGTGCTTAATACATTTTCATTTCGTTTGGTGTTGTTGAACTAATAGTAGTATGTAGTTCCATATCAAGGTACGGGATGTTGTTTTCGATCTCTTTTTCATATGTAAACTGTAATTGTTCATTATAACTATTCAAAATTTGTAAAGTTTCACTTTACAAAATTATTTACGTTTATTTTATCTACAGGCCAATCAAGTATTACGTCATCCACAAAGCGTTTAATAACTGGGATATGAAAAGGCAACTTATTTAAAGAATCACTGGCCAAATCGTTCAGTACCGAATTATACAGGGTGTAACAAAAATGCAGGTCATAAATTAAATGACATATTCTGGGACCAAAAATAGTTCGATTGAACCTAACCTACTTTAGTACAAAAGTGTTCATAAAAAAAGTTACCGCCCTTTGAAATTACAAAATGAAAATCGATTTTTTCCAATATGTATATCGAAAACTATTAGAGATATTTTATTGAAAATGAACATGTAGAGTTCTTATGGCAGGAACATCTTAAAAAATATCAGTGAAATTTGTACACCCTATAAAAATGTTATGGGGTTTTGTTCCCTTAAACCCCTCCCAATCTTTTGTGTACGTTCCAATTAAATTATTTTTGTTGTACCATTAGTTAAACACAATGTTTTTGAAACTTTTTCGCCTCCTAGTATTTTTTTAATAAACCAGTTTTTGACGAGATGCGGCTTCTTTTTTAATATGTTTACATAAAAAAATATGGGGGTTTTGTTCCTTTAAACCTCCGAAATGTGCGGGTACGTTTCAATTAAACTATTATTAACTTGTCGAAACCAAAAGACTCCATTTTCAAACAAATAAATGTTTTAAAATAATAAAATCTTTGGATTTCTTAGTTCGGAAACAGATTCTCTCTTATACCTATTCCCCATCCTTCTAAAATTTGCAAGGAGTAAAGGGTGATGAATGCAGAGACATGGGGAGTCTATATAGTTGCACTCCACAACACATCAATTCACCGAGGCAAAGATCAACGAATCTGTCTCCTTGTACTCAATACGTGAGTAAGAACGTAGGTAGATAAAGGCATTATTTTTATTTTCAATTCAGAGATCATTACCATCTTTCTATGGACCATTTCGAACTCCTTAGTTCTCCTCAGGAAAGCTACCGTAATGATGCTCTAAGCACAGAGCATCATTACGGTAGCTTTCCTGAGGAGAACTAAGGAGTTCGAAATGGTCCATAGAAAGATGGTAATGATCTCTGAATTGAAAATAAAAATAATGCCTTTATCTAAACTATTATTGTGGTACCATTCGTTAAACACAGTGGTTTTATAACTTTTTTTGCCCCTTAGTATTTTTTCGATAAGCCACCTTTTATCGAGATATGGCTTCTTTTTTAATATATTTCAAAATATAACTAAAAATGTAAATTGTAAATAAATTTTCATATTATTACCCGGTCTCTATAATCGTACTTAAAACCATATTGGGACCGTGCAAGTTCGGAAAAGCGACACCTGGTTTCACAGCTCAGCAACATTTTTAGCACTTTTAATTATATTGGCCAATTATATTAGTCAAGTTTACAGGATAATTGTCAAGGCCATAGCCCAAAAAAATAAGAAGAAAAAGTAAGATTAAGGTTATGTTATTTAAACGTAAACGTTGTCGGTATGTAGTAAATAAAATTAATTATTCAAATGCAGTACTACAAGCAAAATACAATTAATTAAATTCACTTTAATAATAGCATATCATATCAATATTATGGACCAACATATAATTTTTACAATTTATAACACATCATTTGCGAAATCCCATTCTCTTCAATGACAGAAATATACGTCAGTTTGACAGTATGAAATATTTAAGAAATATGTTAGAAAGTTGAAGGTTTTTCCGCGACTCGCGCACGATCATTTCTCGTTTCCCCTCCAAGTACTTGCACACCGCGAACACTTATATGTGGTTGATTCGACAAATATTCAAAATATCTCGATAAACACTGGCTTATCGAAAAAGTACTAAAAGGCCAAAAAGGTTTAAAAACATTGTGTTTAACTAATGATACCACAATAATAATTTAATTGGAACGCACACAAAAGTTTGAGGGGGTTTGAGGAACAAAACCCCATAAATTTTTTATGGGGTGTACAAATTTCACTGTTATTTTTTTAAGTAGTCCATGCCATAATAATGCCACATGTTCAGTTTCAATAAAAAATCTCTAATAGTTTTCGATAAGTTTATTGAAAAAAATCGATTTTTATTTTATAACTTCACTGTAACTTTTTTAAGTGCAAATTTGTACAAAGGTAAGTTAGGTCCAATCGAACTATTTTTGGTCCCAGAATATTTGATTCAATTTATGACCTGCATTTTTATTACACCCTGTATAATAAGCATAATATGTTCTAGTATTCTAGTTCTAGTCCATAGTTGTGCCAAAAAATTGTTTGGTGCAGTGTGCAAACTGATAATACTAATATATGCAATCTTGAGATTCACCTCCAGCAATAAAATAACTCGTGGTCGAAATGATTTTCACTCATTTCGTCATTCCCCGTTAGAGGACAGTCTTACCACACTCCGCTGCAAATATTTTAATATCTGCAGTTATTTTTCGTTTCGTTATGGTGCAATTCAGTCTTCTTGTAAAGCCTCTTTGTCAAGGGATAGATTCCGAAACACCAGGTGTCAGGGGATGGCAAGAGACTCAAATTGAATCAAAACGAAACGATTATTTTGTTTTTTGTTATACCTTACTCGGTTTAAGAGTACAAATGACCACGTTTCATTAAAGTAATCTGCGACGCATTATTGGAGTGTTCTCCTAGCGGCGCCGCTTGGTACTACTGTATCTCGGTTAACAGATTACTGACTCGTGGTCGAAATTATTTTCACTCATTTAATAAAATAACTGCTTATAATTTTTTTTCTTGTTTTTTTCCTAATTTGCCCAGTGTATACCTAAAGTGGCGTTTAGAGGCCGCGATAAATGCGAGCAAGTTATTGTTTTTAAAGCTGTTTAGACGCTGCCTGCTATGTCTTGTCGCGATTGATTATAAACTGAAACAACTCGATCGTTACAACAAATTGATGCAAATCCGATACCAACGCCAATCCAACTTCAATTCCGATAAATCGCTACGATGCACAGTGGTCTAAAAACCTGAAAAGATGGCCAAAATATGAAAACGCTTTTTGATTTGCATAAAATTAGGCATCCTGGGGTTTTTGAGGTCGCTAATTACGAATCCGAAGTCTAAATTGCAAAAAACAAAATGGCGGATGTAATTAGGCAGGTTTATGTATTTTAAATATATGTAATACGGTCGAAATTTGATATCCGGGGGTTTTTGAGGTTGCTGATTACGAATCCGAAATCGAAATTTCAAAAAACAAAATGGCGGATGCAATCCGCCAATTTTTTATTACAACGTTAAATTCGATTATTAATCATATGGAAGTCAAAACAAATTTTTATTTTATTTTTCAACAATACTGTACCTGACCCTTTTATTCTACGATTTTATCCTACGATACTGAAATAACTAAAGATCTACAGTCATAACAACTACCTGAATGCTGCGGCATGATCTGTTTATTATGCGATGTTAACGATTCATATTGAAACTCATAGCGCAGAGCGCTTGTACAAAAAATTCTCGCAAAATCAAAGGGGCAGATAGTGGCAGCTAATTTTGTTTTAATGTTAAAGAGAGAAATATAACCTAAGGTATGATTGTAGTAACATCTTGGAATTCGATGGAATACATAACTATCTGGTTATCTGAAAATTAATTTTTTTCAAAATATATACTTTTTTTATTACTGAACTTCACCTTAAAATCTACTAAATATAACACATATACAAATATTTTGATATTATCGGCTTTTATTAAAGATGGCTCCATACTCCACACATATCCTCCATTTTGCAGAATTGAATTTGCGTACTTTGTTTTCGAGATACACGCATAAGACTGTGCGTATAAAATATTCGTTATTCTTAACTGCGCTTCTGTTCCGTAAGAAGGTCAACTTTGAACTAAACTTAAAATTCAAATATACGAGATTAGCTCTAGGGTCAGACCCCGGGCTTAGGTGACTGGCGCCCTGGACAAATGGTCTACTGGTGCCCCCCTTTATTACTATAATGTAAAAGCAAATAATCTATGTTACTTATATTTTATGAAGTACAGTAAATAACAAGAAAACACGTCTTTCATACACAAAACTGTAGACATTTATTTCTACATAATTCACACTTCCAGCAAAGATTACAACTTAAAATTATATTTTTAAGATCCTACTTTGTACAAAGCATTTTAAGTGACTTTTTTCTAGCATTCAGTTTGGCAAACTTGTTTACTACATCAGAAAAATCTGTGCTTAGGATTAAGTCTTTTTCACAACACAGTAACACGAAACAATTTAACTTGCTGTCTGAAAGAGCAGATCTCGTAACATTCTTCAGACGATACAAAACGTAAAATCCTCTCTCTGCAGAGCAGTTGGTGACAGGTAAGGTCAGAAAAAAATCTAACAGCTACTTCAAGATTTGGGAAAGTACTCTTTAATTCATTTTTTATTATGTATTCATACACGTCATCGTAACTTATCATTATTATGTTTCTTACTATTTTTATTTTACATTTCCGATACCCTGTATTATATTTACTTGTTCTGTTCTATATATTTTTGAAAATTTTGTGTCAGATAATTTGGTAATGGTAATTTGTTTCTCTAATTTATTTTTATTATCTTTTATTTTGCGCCCCCAAAAATTTGGCGCCCTGGGCAAATGACCAGTCTGCCCATTTATATCCCGGGATCTGTCTAGGGTTGCCAACACTGAATAGGGAATTTAATTCTCTTCTAGAAAATGTAATAATATTCTCGAAACGTTGAATTTTTTTTGACTTTTGGCCAGATTTTCGGGATTTTGGACCACTGTGCGATGTACCGTTTACACGCAACGATAAATTGAAACAACTCGATCGATATCGATAAATTGCTCGGATTTATCGTTGTGTCTAAACGCTGCCTAAGAAAAAGTACGCATGGATGTGTATTATTTTTATATCGCATCACGAACGTCTATGCTAACTTACCGTAGACTTTCATTATTCTTCCCTTTTAAACATGACCTCGTCTGTTTGGTATAGTGTATAGTGAGTGATTTTATTGGCGGTTAACATTGTTAATCTCATAAACAGTAAGAAATCGCATTTGCAGAAAAAGCTGCATTACAAGTAGACCCTTGTTCGTAAAGGTTATACTGGTATTCCTGGAAATACCGCGAATATTGAAAACATGACTGTCAGTTTAGATGATTATCTAATAATAAATTAATGCGGAATACGGGAAGGCCTGGTAAACAGGCTAGGAATAATATTTATGTTATGATCTCTTAGAAAACTAGAGAAAATTATTCTATTTATTTTATTGTTTGGCAGTTGGTCTTACAACTAAATTTCGAATCATAAATTAGTAAATCTACTTCAATTGGTATTAAATATTACAGAAATGTTTGTAGTTCTGATGCTATTATCTTGTGTCTTTTTACGTTTTATATGACATTTCGACAGAAAAAACCGTTTTTCAAATTACAAATTTTTTAAATTGAAATAATACAGGTACACTCAGGTGCAAAAAAATCGATCCACTAAAAATTTGGTCATTTTTGAAGTTTCGAATTTCCTAAACCTGTTGTTGGATTTAACTGATTTTTTGCCTTATTCATTGAAAATGTCGCTGTAATAATATTGTTGCTAGACAGTCAAACTGTCATTGTATACCGGGTGTACGAATCAAACTGTGCCTTTTTCTCAAAGTTCGCATCACCCTGTGGACTATTCTAGCATTTATAAAATACTGAAATTAAAACCTAACTATAGCCCCAGGTTTTCTTAACATTTTGTCTTTCGATTCGTTCGCTTATATTGGATAATGAGTGTATAAGGTATCATATAATTCTGAACCTACATTCATGCTCAAAAAGACATCCACAACAGAGAAAATAAAAAGAGCTCTTTCGGAAATGAAAAACAGTAAGTCACCTGGAGAAGATGGAATAGTTATAGAACAAATCAAAAAGGAGGAGAAACATTAATAAATGTATTGAAAAAGATCTTCAATGTTTGTTTGACAAGAGGCGTAGCTCCCTCCCAATGACATAATGCAATAATAACCATAATGGTAGGGGAGCAAAGTATGCTAAATTTGCAGTCACTCGAGCGTTATGGGGACCTATTGGGTTGTGATTATTAGGTCCTAAAACAAAAAAAAACCTGTATATATTAATTTTTCAAAAAGGTAATACCGGCGTTGAAAAAAGCGTAAAAATATTTTTTAGGAATATTTTGAACTCTTTAGTTATGTTAATTACCAATTAATAAATGCATAACAGCATAACCTATCTTCACATGTACCTATGAACCTATGTGCGGCAGATTCGTGCAAATAATATAAGAATTATTGTGCATTTAATGATAGAAGCATATAATTTGGACCAAACACAGTACACATACAAAGATTCAAATTTATATATGAGGCCATCTCAGATTTTATCTTTTACAAAAATGGCGGGCATTCAAAATTAATCTGCCGCATATAGACACATGTGATGATACGTTATGCATGTATTAAATGGTAATTAACATAACTAAAAAATTCAAAATATTTCCTAAAAAATATTTTTACACTCTTTTCAATGGCGGTATTACCTTTTTGAAAAATTAATATATACAGGGTGAAAGAATTGAAAAAATAACAACGTATTTTTACATAAAAAAAAAACAGTAAAAACACAACTTCTGGTAAACCGATTCTTTCGGTTCAAGACCTCGATCTTATTCATCAAAAAAAGAACCAAATTTGGCTGAAATCGGACTTTTCGTTCAAAAGTTATCGTGCTATTAGTCACCAATGTATAGTATTTTGAATGCCTGCCATTTTTGTAAAAGGCAATGTCTGAGATGGGCTTATATCTAAATGTGAACCTTTATATGTGTAGTATATGTGGTCCAAATTATATGCTTCTACCATAAAATGCACAATAATTCCTATATTTGCACGAATCTGCCGCACATAGGTACATGTGAAGATGCGTTATGCATTTATTAAATGGTAATTGACATAATTAAAAAGTTCAAAATATTTCCTGAAAAACATTTTTACGCTCTTTTCAATAGCGCTATTAACTTTTTTAAAAATGAATATATACAGGGTGAGAGAATTAAAAAAACAACATATTTTTACATAAAAACCAGGAAAAATACAAATTTTGGTAAACCGATTCTTCCGGTTCAAGACCTCGATCTTATACATCAAAAAAAGAACCTATATACCAAATTTATGTATAGTCGCCATTTTGAATGCCCGCCATTTTTGTAAAACGCAAAATCTGAGATGGCCTCATATCTAACTTTGAACCTCTATATGTGTTCCAAATTATATGATTGTATCATTAACCCGGCACCTGCCACGTGGCTTTCCAAGGCATCAACTGCCACGTGGGGTGCTCACGACACCACTTAAAAATTTATGTGATCTACTTGTTTATAAACAAGTAGATCAGTGTTGAGTTACACAAGAATATAAAAAAACATGTTTTATTAACTTATTAGCTACTAATATATTATATAAGTTAAAAAATAAAACTAAAGAGGTGCTGTAAGCAAATTAGCAAGTGCCAACCCATAATAAATGAAGTGAAGTAAAATATCTAAGAAAATTGAGATTTATTGAGTATAGAGACTATATTAATAATTTAAATAAGTTATTACAATAAAAAAATGTAAATCTGACCAGTTTATCAAAAACACAAAAAACATATAAAACTTAAACTGCCACATAATGACACCCCAATTCGACTTTAGAGCTACAAGTTCAGAATGACACTAAATAACCACTTCAAACGCAAACAGATCTATGCTATATAAAATTATTGAAAGCTACTATGACGCACAGCACGGTTAACAAACTTGAAATACCAAATTTTTTATGACAATGTGTTATGGGGTGCTGGTAGCACCCCACGTGGCAGGTGCCGGGTTAAACGCTCAATTGTTTCACATATCGGCCGCACTAAGACCTATTAGTTTGCCCTTCCATACATTCAAACTATTCATGAAGATAATAACAAAACGGCTTGTGAACAAACTGGATAGTTACCAATCTTATGAACAAGCTGGGTTCCGCTCAAGATACGGAACAAATGATCATCTACAAGTTATTAAAACGCTAATTGAAAATTGCACAGAATACAAGCATATATTTCTTATATATTATTATAGACTATGAACAGGCGTTTGATACTATATAGACAATACACCATTTTAGATTTCCGGCAATGTTTGGTTGCTTTCACGTCCGAGCACGTCGATTTTATTTGTGTTCCGTCCAGCATGATCCCAACACTGATCAGTGGATTACTGCTAAGTGACTGGCGACTAGCCGCCAAGAGTTTACCGGTCAGCAGGTGATTTTTCTCGATGATTGAACACAAGCATACATGAACGAACGATGTTATAATATTGAATTTCTCGAAAAAAAAAAACAAACAAAACGGACTATATTTACAAGAAGTTTGTTGGTTGCTTTATTCAATATAGTCCTGTCGCCAGGGGGGGTACAACGGCCTTCTTAATTCAGATGGACTTACCCAAGTTTTTTTTATGTATTTTGACCCGTAGAACACGAATTTTTTGGGTAACAGTTGATCCGGATGTCGATAAGATTGTTATAAACAAAGAAGTTGAGGAATTACATAACAGCGATTTCTCGCAAAACAAAACATTTTTTTGTATTTTTTGGGTCATTCTAACCAAAAAATGTTCCTACAAGTTTTTTCGTACGATGCATAGTTTTCGAGATAAACGCGGTTGAACTTTCAAAAAAAGGAAAAATTGCAATGTTTGAACCCGAATAACGTTTGAACAAAAAATAAAATAGCAATCCTGCTTACCGCCTTTAAAAGTTTAAGTCAAATTATATCTGTTTTCAATATTTGCATTGCTAAAAATTTATTTTTTGATTGTTAAAAAAAGCTATAAACACATACTGTTTCCCGTGCCTAATACATGCGTTTTAATGCATGTTACTTAGAAATAGCCCCGCTTGCACTTTTACCTGCTCTACGTACTCGTTCGATTTTAAATGAGAAATCATTGAAACATCACTCAAGCACTAGGTGTTTATAGCTTTGTTTTAACAATAAAATAATATATTTTTGGCCATACAAATAATTAAAACCGATATAATTTGACTTGAACTTTCAAATGCGGTAAGCAGAATTGCTATTTTATTTTTTAATCAAAAGTTTTTCGGGTTCAAAAATTCCAATTTTTCGATTTTTTGAAAGTTCAACCGCGTTTATCTCGAAAACTATGCATCCTACGAAAAAATTTGAAGGAACATTTTTTGGTTAAAATGGCCCAAAAAATACAAAAAAATGTTTTGTTTTGCGAGAAATCGCTGTTATGTGATTCCTCAACTTCTTGGTTTATAACAATCTTATCGACATCCGGATCAACTGTTACCCAAAAAATTCGTGTTCTACAGGTCAAAATACATAAAAAAAACTTGGGTAAGTCCATCTGAATACAGGAGGCCGTTGTACCCCCCCTGGCGACAGGACTAATATAAATTTGAAATATATATCCTTTATTTGTTTGCAACTGGCAGCTCATTACAAATGCCAATCTTAACTAATCTGCAAACAGCTGGTAAAGTGGTCATTCTGAAATCAGTCAAAATACTATCCTCTTCTGTTCAAATGTAGTTTTAGATACATATTATTTTTCAAAGGGTCATGGGAACTGTTCGCGAACTGTTTGCGAACGCTATATTTGTATAATTTGTACGACGCGTCGAACTACTTGCGAGCTGTTCGTTCATCGCTCATCACGAACCACGGCCTGTCGGTTTTTGAGACGAACACAAAGTTTATTTGTAATTCAATTTGGACGGCGTTTGCAACGATATTGTCTGTTCGTGTCGTCGCATCGATATTGTATGAATGACGTTTTCCTAAGAGATAAGAAACGTGACAAACACAATGTAATCAATATCAAAATTACAAATTAAGTGAATCATTTATAATACATAAACTTGGCACAAGTTAGTTCGTAGTTGGTTCGTCGCTTTCACTAGGCCTCGATTTTTGACCCTTCGCTTCGTTATCGAACGTATTCGCTTCGTATCTGTTTAGTATACGAAGCGACTGCGTTCGATAACGAAGCGAATGGTCAACAATCGAGGCCCAGATACGTTCGATAAGAAGCGAAGGGTCAAAAATCGAGGTCCTGGATATCGATTTTTGACCCTTTGCTTCGTTATCGATATTCGCTATCTGTACCTACACTAAAGATACGAAGCGAATACTTTTGATAACGAAGCGAAGGGTCAAAAATCGGGGTCCTGGGCCTCGATTTTTGACCCTTTGCTTCGTTATCGAACGTATTCGCTTCGTATACTAAACAGTTACGAAAAGAATACGTTCGATAACGAAGCGAAGGGTCAAAAATCGAGGCCCTGGATCGTTATGAGTTTGCGATGAGTTTGCTATAAATATATTTTCAACGAACTGTACACGAACAGTTCGGCTTGCATAGAAAAACATCGGAGCTCGTTTCTTCGTGGTAATCTGTAGTGGATTTTCAAACGAACTCAAATAAAGGACAAAACCATATTCTCTGCCAATGTGCATGATTATTAATCTCCTATACTTTCCTGCGAGAGCATTTAAACCTGTGGAATATCCTTCTAGAATGGCTTATCGAGAACTTGTACCTAGTAATAATTTTATATACCCATACTATTGAAACTGTTGAATTTTCGTTTAGCCAAGTTTCATCTATATAGAAAATGCATCTTTCTTCTAATCATAATCTTTTTATAGTTCTCAAATATTGCCTTCGCCAACAAACAATATCTTCTCTATCGTTCAATAAAGGTTTTTTTCTTTAAGTTTCATAGCAATAACCGATTTTTTTAAGTAATTTCCATAACTTATCTCGCTCAAAGCGAGGACAATTATTATCTCTTATTGCCTTTAATATTGTACCTTCCTTGTTTAAATAAAACCGATAAACTTTTCTCCGAAGGACGTTTCTACGAAAGTCATCAATTTCCATTGGTTGTTTTCCTTCATGTTTTTTGGCTCAGTAATGTTTCCTTCTTTTCTTTCACTTAAAAATCTGTAAATGGTTCTTTCATTCACACCCGTCATGCTGGAGCACATAGTCACTATATTATTAATCGTTAAAGGTTGTTGATGAACAAGGGAGCCACGAACATTTAACACAATATGTTTGTCTCGCAGAGAATACGAGCCGTTTTAAGTTTAGCAGCAACAAATTGAAACGATGATGCCATTTTAACGCATGAACTGCTAAATAACTGATAACACAGACGGTATCAAATTCGTCACAACTTTCCCTTACTCGGTCGGTAGGTAGACAGGTAACCCAAAGATGATTTGTCAAATTCGTCAAAGTCATTAATAAATGATTATCCCCTGATGGGACAAAATATTCTATTAATGTAATAGTATAGATGTGCATGATAAATCAAAGAATTGGCACTATTATTAAAAGAGAGAAGTTGCTTTGTAAAAAAATTAAAGAGCGGAAAGAAAATACAGGTATATCTACTTATGGTAGGGGAGCCCAAGCGGGGATTTTTGCAGTTACTCGAGCGCGTCAGATTAGCATATGGGAGAAACCTGGTACCCTGTAGATGTACCTCTACCATATATTGGCTCTTAACACAGGGGAGTTCGTTAAGGGGGGCCCGAAAAAAAAAATCTATCCTTAAAAAAACTCGAAATTGTCAGATTAAGATAAGGTAAGTTAAGTACATGCAAAAGAGTGTATATTTCAAAAATATGACGATTTGAGCCGGGCGTAAGGAAATGGGTGAGTCCCAAAGTTTCACAAGAAAAAAGCGAATATTTCGCGAGATGAATGACAGATCGAAAAACTAAAAAATATGTGCCCAATATTTTTTAAAAATCTATCGAATGATACCAAACACGACTTCCCACGGAGAGGGGTGGGGGGTAAATTTAATATTTTAAATACGAATCCCGCGATATTTCGCGAAATGAACATCAGATCGAAAAACTGTAAAATACAATTATTCAATATTTTTGAAAAATCTATCGAATGGTACCAAACACGACCCCCATGGATGTGGGGTGGGGGGTTACTTTAAAATCTTAAATAGGAGCCCTAATTTTTTATTGCAGATTTGGATTCCTTACGTAAAAATAAGTAACTTTTATTCGAAACATTTTTTCGAATTATGGATAGATGGCGTTATAATCGGAAAAAACGATTGTTGGAAATGGAAAATTAAATTAAAAAATGGCAAGCGCCCACTAAAATGGAAAACTTTACTTAACTTTTTTTGGTTTTAGGACCTACTCTTCACAACCCAATAGGTCCCCAAAGCGCTCGAGTGACTGCACATTTAGCATACTTTGCTCCCCTACCATTACGATAATTACAACTTTTACAAAATTCGTGCTTTCGATTTTTTTATTATTAATACCTATATTATTAGTGTTAAAAGTTTTTAATTTAAGGGTTTTTTTAAACTTTTTTTAATAGGCGAGTGGCACACCCCTAATTTGAGGCTTAGAAATCGAAAAAGCTACCATGATGATAGGCGAATGGCAAATTTTGGCCATTTTTTATGTTTTCGAGGTCGCCTAGATCCGTATATGAAGTTTATTTTTATCTAGAGTTGGTTTAACATGTTCAAGAGTCAAATTTTATGCAAAAATTCGAAAAATCAATTTTGATGATTTTTCATATTTACCTCGCTGTATGTTTGGTCGGTGTAAAAATTTCCTTTTGAAAATTTTACTGTGTCATCTTTGAAGAATTTAGATAACAATGAGATTTGTCCGAGATGTTCAAACAAATTAAAAGAGAAGTTGTTAATTTTTAAACAATTTGTCGTCAGATTTCGCTAGTTTCATGTGTACTTAAAAAAGTTGTGTGACAAACTTTTTAGTTTATAATTTTAATCAATAAAATAATAGTCTCCCGTTTTATACCGCTGACGCGGCTTTGGGATTATAGCAGGATAGTCTGCTATATCTAGGGCCTACCTACGGTATACAAGGAAGGTAACAGGAACAGGGCCAGTGCTACGCTTCAACCGCCTATTATTTCCCCTGGTTTACCCAAGGTACTCATTTTATTCAGGCTGAGTCGACCTGGGGCCTATAGACATTTTTAAAAATGTCTAGTTCTTGCCGGCGCTAGGATTTGAACCCCGGCCTACCAGCACGCGAGCCAAGCATACTACCGCCTGAGCTACGCCGGCCCTTAATTTCAATCAACATATATCATTAAAACATAAGTCATGAAGAAGTTTTTTGGAAAATGTCAAAATATACAATAAGAAAAAAGTTATGTGTCTTTATAGATGAATGGCACTCCCAAAAAAAAACGCTTATTTCTCGAGATACTGCCCATGGTGTGGTGAATGGCTAATTTTGATGATACTTTATGTTGTTAATGGTGCTGAAAACGAAAATGAGGCATATTTTGATTTTTAGATGGGGGAACATTGTCAATATCGCAATTTTACCCTAAAAAGAAAAAAAAATGAAATCACGTTTTTCTTAAAATTATTAAAAGTTGTTCCATTTGTTTTTCTATAAAACAGTTTGTTCTTTGTACTCTATATTTTAACATATACTTGATTAAAAAGCTAAATTTTAAATTTTGTCACTCAACTTTTGCGATTAAACTTTGCAATTCAGGAATTTGCACCTTTTACTTTAAACAATTCATAACTTTTATTATAATAAGACAGAAAGATTTAAACAGGTCCCATTGTCTTCAGACAGGTAAGAAATATATAGTATAAAAATTTCAGAAGAAAATATTAAAATGAAACAGAGTTGTACAGAGTTAAGCGCAAAAAAAACGTGATTTAATTTTTTTTTATTTTTAGTGTAATATTTAGAAAATAAAAAACCGAGGTCTGAAAAAGACGAATTTGCCACACCCTCCAGACAGAAGGTCAACTGAAACCAAGTCAAATGCTGGTGAAAGAAAACAAGCACAGAAAGTTACTAGTAATAAGACATATAGTGCGGTAACAAAAGGTCACAATGAAAATTATCTGAATGATAAATACCAAAAAACAACAGAGATTGAAAAAGAAACAGAACAAACCCTACAAATGATATTACAGGAGTTGAAAAAATTAAATGAAAGGGTCACTTCCCTGGAATATAGAGCTCAAGGTGCTATTCCAAAGGTAAGAAATGGCTAATGATCTTAGAATTGTCGCATGGAATGCCAACGGGTTGCTTAATCATCAACAAGAACTACAAGCAATCCTTGACATCGAAAAAATTGATTTGTTTCTTGTCTCTGAAACGCATTTCACAAATCAATCCTACATCAAATTTAAAGGATATAAGGTATATCATACAATACACCCTGACAATGCGGCCAAAGGAGGCAGTGCAATCATCATAAAGGATAATATATGTCATCATGAAGAGTTGGAATATAAAACTGAACATATTCAAGCCACTACAGTACACATAAAAACTAAAACTTTTAAAATAAATATAAGTTCAATATACTGCCCACCTAAACATTCCATTAAAAAAGTGCAGTATAATGAATTCTTGAAAAGCTTAGGGGAAAGGTTCATTATTGGAGGTGACTTCAATGCAAAGAACACACACTGGGGCTCTAGAATCACTACTACTAAGGGAAAGGAGCTTTTGTTAGCCATTAAAGAACAGAGGTGTGAAGCACTATCAACTGGTAGACCAACCTACTGGCCTACGGATAGAAACAAGACCCCTGATTTAATAGACTTCTTTATTATTAAGAATATTTCAACTAATTTCATAGACATTGATGACTGTTGGGACTTAAATTCTGATCATTCCCCTATAGTACTAACCATGAGTGACAGGATTATTAAAAAACAAAGTAACCCCACATTAACAAATAAATGGACGGATTGGGATAGTTTTAAGCTAAGCCTTGAAGAGAGAATAAATCTAAGTGTACCAATACAAAACGCAGAGCAATTAGATAAAGAAGCAGAATTGTTGGTGAACAATATCCAGCAAGCAGCATGGGAAAACACTCCTACGCTGAAACCTAGGCTAAAAGGAAATAATTATCCAAAGGAAATAAGGAACATGATAATTGAAAAAAGAAAACTGAGAAGAATCTGGCAACAAATAAGGTCTCCTCAAGATAAGACTAAACTAAATCGTGCAAGTCAACAACTCAAAAGAACTATCCTACAATTAAAGAATGACTCGATTAATTCTTACTTACAGGAGCTAACAGATGACGGTAGTACAGATTATTCCTTATGGAAAGCTACTAAAAGACTGAAAAGACCTATTATGCACTCTCCTCCTATTAAACTAGAAAATGGTAACTGGGCCAGAAGTAGTGCACAAAAAGCAGAGCTATTTGCCATACATCTTGAAAATACATTCAAACCAAATGAACCTCAAGGGGATGAAGAAAGATGGGAGGAACCTGTTCAATTAGAGGAAGAAATTAGGCTAACTACACCAAAAGAAGTACTTGAAGAAATAAGGGAAAATATTAATCCGAAGAAAGCTCCGGGCTATGATCTAATTACGGGTGAGCTGTTGAAAAATCTTCCCCGAAGAGCTATCGTAAAATTAACAAACCTCTTTAACGGTGCATTCAGATTAAAATATGTACCAATGATATGGAAGATGGCGGAAGTCATTATGATTCCTAAACCAGGAAAACCAGCACATGAGGTTTCGTCATACAGACCGATATCTCTGCTTCCTGTAATATCGAAGCTGTTTGAGAAACTGCTCCTTAAGCGAATAAAACCAATTATTGAAGCAAGGAATTTGATACCGACACATCAATTCGGATTTAGAAATAAGCATTCAACAATTGACCAGGTGCACAGAATCACAAATGTTATCGAAAGATCCCTAGAAGAAAAGAAAGTCTGTTCAACTGTATTTCTTGATGCTGCACAGGCTTTTGATAAAGTCTGGCATGAAGGTTTAACACACAAACTAAAATGTTTTTTACCTATACAGTACTCAAAACTTTTACAGTCATACATAAAAGGACGACATTTTAGAATTAAGCAAGAAGACTGTTTTTCAGACTTAAAAGAAATTAGAGCAGGTGTTCCACAAGGCAGTGTGTTGGGTCCGGTCCTATACCTACTATACACGTGTGATATACCTGTACTGGAAAACAACACAGTTGCCACCTTTGCTGATGATACAGCTATTCAAGCAGTAGGGACGACAAGTGAAGAGGCGACCAACAAGGTCCAAATAGCAGTTAACCAAATCTATAAGTGGACACAAAAATGGAGAATCAGGCTAAATGAAGCTAAATCTGTCCATGTTAATTTCACCAACAAAAAAATACAATATATACCAGTTATAATCAGCAATATCCAAGTACCATATGCAGATACTGCTAAGTATTTGGGTATAACATTAGATGCAAAACTACGCTGGAAGGTGCACGTTAAGAAAAAAAGGGAAGAACTAAATATAAGATATAAAAAAATGTATTGGCTAATTGGAAGAAACTCCACACTGTCGATGCATAATAAGTTACTAATTTACAAACAAATATTGAGACCTGTATGGACTTATGGATGCCCACTATGGGGGTGTACTAGACCAAGTAATATAACAGTAATACAAAGATTCCAGAACAAAATACTAAGAAATATTGTAGATGCTCCTTGGTATGTTACAAACAGTGATCTCCATAAGGACATAGGAATGGAAACTGTGGAAATAATCATCAAGAAGATGGCAGGAAGTCACGAGCAACGACTTCACATGCACGAGAATATTGAGGCAATCCAGCTCCTCGATACTACTGGGCAAGTTAGAAGACTGAAGAGGACAAAACCTTATGAACTAGTTTAAGAGATAGGTGATAGTGAAAAGCAGAGCATAGTGCTTGTGCGCGTTAGTGTGTATGCTAGAATAGTGCACTATCTTGTTAGGTTAGATAAGAGACGCTATGGGGCAAGCTCTTAATTTTAAGGAACAGTAATAATTTAGGTTAGATTAAAATTGCTCATTGGTCAAGTATGACCAGATTGTAATTGTAATAATCATCATCGTAGTGATGATTATGGGAAAAAAAAATTTTTAGTGTAAAATTGTGATTTTGACAATGTCCCCCCTACTTATGTAAAATTCAAAATAAACCTAATTTTCGTTTTCAGCACCATAAAAACATAAAGTATGATAAAAATTAGCCATTTACCACACCGTGGTCAGTATCTAGAGAAATAAGCATTTTTTGGGGTGTGCCGCTCGTCTATAAAGTCACATAACTTTTTTCCTATTGTATATTTTGACTTATAATTTTCCAGAAAACTTCTTCATGAATTATGTTTTATTGCTGTGTTGGTTAAAATTATAAACTAAAAAGTTCGTCACTCAACTTTTTTAAGTAAACATGAACCTAACGAAATCTGGCGACAAGATGTTTAAAAATTAAAAACTCGTCTTTTAATTTGTTTAAACATTTTGAACAAATCTCATTGTTATCTAAATACTTCAAATATGACATTGAGAATTTGATGAACATGTTCCACCAATTCTAGATAAAAATAAACTACATATTCGGATTCTGTGACCTCGAAAACGTAAAGAATAACCAAAATTGTTCATTCACCTTAAAGTTGATTTTCGTGGTCGGTATAACGTAAGTTTAGGGGTTGCTGCCGCTCGCCTATAAAGTATATGTAGGTAAATAAACAAATTAATGCGTAACTCGTAATTTTTCAAAAAAAAACCTTATTGGTTTCGACTCCATCCTTGCGATAATGGTTAATGACCTTGACGGTAACCCTTAACATCTAGAAGAAGATTTACATTTGTAATGAGCTGCCAATTGCAAACAAGGAGACTTTACACTTGTCATTTTTTTAACTTAACAGTTAAAATCGTAAGCAATAACAACAACTACATCGTTATAGTAGGAGAGGAAAGTATGCTAAATTTTCAGTTACTCGAGCGTTATGGGGACCTATTTAGTTGTGAATTGTGAAGAGTAGGTCCTAAAACAAAAAAAAAGTTAAGTTAGGTTTTCCATAAAGTGGGGGACTTTCCATTTTTTAATTTAATTTTCCATTTCCGACAATCATTTTTTCCGATTATAGCTCCATCTATCCATAATTCGAAAAAATGTCTCGAATAAAAGTTACTTATTTTTACGTAAGGAATCCAAATCTACAATAAAAAAATGGGAGCTCCTATTTAACATTTTAAAGTAACCCCCACCCCACCTCCGCGGGAGGTCGTGTTTGGTGTCATTCGATAGATTTTTCAAAAATATTGAATACGTGTATTTTTCAGTTTTCGATCTGATGTTCATTTCGCGAAATATCGCGGGGTTCGTATTTAATTTAAATTTACCCCTACCCCTCTCCGTGGGGGGTCGTGTTTGTAATCATTCGATAGATTTTTGAAAAATATTGAACACGTATTTTTTAATTTTTCGATCTGACGTTCATTTCGCGAAATATTCGCTTTTTTTGTGAAACTTTGTGACTCGCCCATTTCCTTACGCCCCCGCTCAAATCGCCAGATTTTTGAAATATACATTATTTTGCATATACTTGACTTACCTTATCTTAATCTGACGATTTCGAGTTTTCCAAGGATATATTTTTTTTTTCGGACCCCCCTTAACGAACTCCCCGGTATTAAGAGCCAATATATGGTAGAGGTACATTTACGCATTTACAGGGTACAAGGTTTCTCCCCGTGTAATAATCTGACGCGCTTTAGTAACTGCAAAAATCCTCGCTTGGGCCATTACTAATTAATCAATCGTCAGGTTGATTTAAAAAAAATCTACATTGAATTTTTTGAATTTCTTGGAACCACCTTTCGAGAAAATTAGATACGGTGTAGGCCATTTAACTATCGGGCACTATTTTTAGATCAGATATTACGTTTCTAGCGCCAGCTGCTTGGGTAGTTTTTATTACAAAAACGTGAAGCATACAAGCAGACCCATTTCTCATCCTGTAAATTTAAATTGCATCGTTAAAATTAAGCCACTTCGGATAAATATCATTATCAGTTTATCTCCATCATATTTATTATTTCCAGCTTTATCTTTTCGGTTCATCAACAATATGCCTAACGATAGGTCAGTCGAATGAATACATTAAGATTTTTATTAATATATTATACATATTGTTTAAATTTTTTATGTTTAAAAATAATAAATTGTAATTAATATAATTAATGCCGCCAAAATACTAATTTAAGAGGATAGGCGCAAACTTTCGGCCCCAATGCTATTTAAATGCATTCATTTTTTTCGAATCCTGAAAAAACTAATACATAAGTATTTTTGAAAAATTTAAATGCAGAACCAAAGATTACGTTATTACCGAGGGCTAAAAGTCCCTGAAAACTTCTCGTACGTTCTTTAACGGTAAAATATTGCAAAACCTCTAAATTTTAAAGAACCGCTTGGAATGACATGAAATTTGGTATACACATAGCTAACAAGTCAAAGAAAAAAAGTGATATTGTGCCGATGTGTGCTTTTGCCATGGGGTGGCTTTCACCCCTTCTGGAGGGTGAAAAAATATACGTCCAAAGTAAGTCCGGAAATGGATAAATTTACTAATTTTAAGTAACTTTTGTTTTATAGAGTTTTTTCATTAAGTCAATACTTTTCGAGTTATTTGCGAGTGAATATGTTCATTTTTCAACAAAATAACCGCGCTTTTAGACGGTTTTTCGCAAATAACTCAAAAAGTAAGTATTTTGTCGAAAAAACATTCGTAGCAAAAATATAGCCCGCAAAAAATTGAAAAAAAAATGTGTATATTTTAGGTCTATACCTGGTAAAAGCAGAGCTATAGCTAATGAAAAATAGGTTCATATTCGTTCAATTCCAAATGGAATACTTTAACGTGAAATAACCAAAAAATGAAGCACTTTTTGGGGAAAACTCATTACAAATTATTTAAAGTATTTAAAAAAGGTTTCATTTTTGTTTTATAAAAAAAATTTCTAGCATCAAAAGTAAACAAGTTACGCTCAAAATAAAGTTAGTCTCTTTTTTTTGGTAAAAAATCGGGAAAATCAACTCGTAATTAGTATCTCAGATGAACTTAATCGTTACCACTTCACAAGTTTCCTTACTCGTGTATGTATTGTTTATATGATCTGTAAGGTTCATCGGTTCAAAGTCTTTATTTTTGCAAGAGCTGTAGTTAAAAGGGCTTGAACGAGTCACTGATCACGAGTGTACATATGCAAATTTAGAAACACCAAATCTTAATCAATTTTTGTCTTACAGAAAAACAAAAAATACAAGATATTCAGAAAAGTAATACTGACTTTTTTGTTTTTTGAGATTTTTGGTATCTCTATCAATTTTTAAGTTATTTTGAAAAAAAGCATATTTTTCGAAATAAAAAATTTTAAAACTTTTATTGTAAAACCAAATTTTTTCAAAAATAAGCACTTTGAGTCAATGAAACTTACATATCATTAGCGGTAAAGATTAATTTCAGTTAGGTTGCCAATTAGGGGGTGATCTTCCCGATTTTTTTGCCAAAACAAAAGGGAGCAACTTTATTTTGAGCGTAACTTGCTTAAATTTGATGCTAGAAACTTTTTATAAAAACAGAAATAAAGCTTTTTTTAAACACTTTAAAGGTTTAATACTAAGGATAATAGGTTTTCCCCAAAAAGTGCCTTGTTTCTTGGATATTTCACGTTGAAATAGCCTATTTGAAATTTGGCGAATATGAACCTATTTTTCATTGACTGTAACTCTGGTTCTACGAGGTCTAGAGACCTCAAGCGTACACCATTTTTTTTTCACAGGCTATATTTTTCCTAAAAACGTTTTTTTTTTCGACAAAATACTTACTTTTTGAGTTATTTGCGAAAAATCGTCTAAAAACGTGGTTATTTTGTTGAAAAATGAACATATTCACTCGCAAATAACTCGAAAAGTGTTGACTTAGCGAAAAATCTCTATAGAACAAAAGTTACTTAGAATTAGTCAGTTTATCTATTTCCGGACTTATTTTTGAAATATATTTTTTCACCACCAAGAGGGGGTGAAAGTCACCCCAGGGCAAAAGCACACATCGGCACAATATCACTTTTTTTTCTTTGACATGTTAGCTATGCGTATGCCAAATTTCATCTGAATCCAAGCGGTTCTTAAAATTTACCGCAAAAACCGTGAAAGAATGTAGGTACTCTGTTTGAAAAGGCACACTTACTTTGATTAATGTATTATGCTCCTTCGTTTTTAACTTCAAATATCTCGAAAGCTAATGGCTTTATCGTTACGAATGAAGAGTGTAATTTTTAAAATAGCAATTCCGCCAGTGGCGTAGAATTTGGGAAGGGTCAACCATTCATGTTCCCCCGTCGTACGCCTCTGGTAGTAGCCAGAAACGTTTATTTAACATAATTTAGTAGATTGTACATTACCAGCACAGCACCAGTTACCAAATTTCGTGTTGTTGTCCCGTGCCTGTCAGGAAATATTCAAAAATAAATAAAAGTTTAACTTTGAGACCCTGTATTTAGGTTATTATCAACTTTTGTTCTAAGGTAAGTTAGCTTAAATCTACCTATTTCAACATCAGGAATCTAAAGTTAAGCTATGGCCCATTATTTACCAAACACCGTGTATATTATAGTGTAAAATCTCTTTAAAGGTAAAAATTAACATATCCTTGGATTCCGATATTTTTATTTATGATCATTAATTCTATTAGCAACTGCAAACGACATTTAATATTTAACAAGCCTTGACATGTGGAACACTTGGCCTTAAATCGAATACCAGAAAACGATAAAATTCGCAGTTGGCCAAAATTTTATTATCAAAATATTGTTCGCGAAATCTTGGTATCAGATGGAATTGTTTTATCTACGTTATCAATTCATGAAGGCCAGCGATGTACGAAAATATACAACTACATTAAAATAATAACATCGCAATTTTTAGTGAATTACTTTGTGTGTACATAGTATGTGAGCTGTTTTTTAATGTTAATCATAAATCGTAAAGTTAACAAACTTAAAAACAAAACACTGTATTAGTTTGTGAAATGTAATAGAAGATAACCATGCGATGTGTCGGAAATTTCAGGACTATATTATTATTTAAACATGGTATATAATGTATCCTTTCCTAATTTTCTAATACACTTTTCTGCATTTTTAATCCATAATAGTTAAAAGTTTCTAATTTGCATCTAGTTGGTTCATTTCTGATTACCATTGTTTTGGTTTTATTAAATTCTTTTGCTCATACAGTGAATTTATAGACTATCCTCATCTTGTGCTGTCAATATCGTATCGTCTGCGTAACATAATAACTCATTTGCTCCCTATTTTAGATTCCCTTCCTTGATAACTTATCCATGTTTAAATTTGCCTATTTCTTTCCCTATATCTAACTAAGGCCCAATTTTTCAGCGACTGGTTGAAATTTTGGTTAGCTAACCTAGTTTAACTTTTAACCGATATTTTAACCCCACTGGCGTTTTTCAGTGCTTTAAACTTGATTAAAAAAATCTCGGTTAGCTAACCACTTTTTTCTTATGTTGGCTGCAGTAATTGTACTTGCGCATGTGCAATTCGAGAAATTATGATAAATTTGACAGAATAATAAAAACAGTTTCGTAACCAAATTAAAAAAATTATTTAAATATTCATTTGATTCATAATATCTACCTCGGTTTTATAATAGAAGAGACTATTTACAATTACTGGGACGATTTAAACTTTTTTGTCGATTTCGCTTGTCAAAGACCACGGTGGTATCGCTATTAGGAACAGATTGGCCAGGAAATAAGAAGTTCAACTGTTTGGTAAATAATTATTTTGCTGTAGAGACAATTGTATAATTATCTTTTTAAAATATTACTAGGAATCATGCATTAAATCCTGTTACAGTAGGTATGTGTAAATACACCTGTTACAGTTATGATATCTTTAAATAATATATTTCCTTATAATTCCTTTCTACCTATATAATAACGATATAATAACAATATGTAATAATTTCCTTATAATAACGGGGTAAAAAGATAGAATATCTCCCGCGATAAAAACAAAATAACATAACCTAACTAATCTCTTCTGTCAGGCAATTCTCAAAATAAACAAATTCGACTCTGATGTATTCACTGCATCTATGCGCAAGCGTAACCAAAAAATTCGGAGTTAAACCATCTAATGGGTATCGGTTAAAATCTTTGTCAACTTAAACGGTTTAAACGCTAACCTAGTACTGAAAACTGATTAACCATAAATATTTCGGTGACCGAAAAATAAATAGGTTAACCCATCACTGAAAAACCGGCCCTAAGGGTTCCGTAATAGCCACTTTACACGATGCAACTAATTGCGCAATTAATTGCACATTTTCTTGCAGCAATAGAAATTGCATCGTGTCATATGCGAATTGTTGCAGCTAAATAGAACATGTCCTATTTTTCATGCAATTTTTTCTGCAATTTGGTTATATTTTTAGTGACTTTTAAGGCTACACTGTTTGTTTTTACTACATTGACATTCTGTCATCCTAACTAAATTTCAAACTAAACAATTTTTTAACAAAACTAGATAAACTTTTTACCAATTTCACGCTGCACAGATAACATTATTCTGGTGGATAACTTTAATTATGAACATGGGGATTAAAAAAACTATTTTCAATTTGTATTTCTTACAACTTGTTTAGGTACTATGTAATTGATTTTGTTATAATAGGTACATATTAGTATAATTTTCTCAAATTATAATCTAACATTTTTAATCTAATATCTGATAACTCTACAAAATTACATTTAATTTATAAAAACAACATAACCTAAAATTTATGCTATTTTGTCAAAGTTTCTGTCTATTTCATGTCAGTTTATGCAATTGCTTGTACCGTGTAATCACTTGAGTGCAGAAAGTTAGTTGCAACTTTTTGCACAAGTTCTTGCGCAAGAAATTGCGCAATTACTTGCATCGTGTAAAGTGGCTATAAGTTGTCCATCTATTCTGATTTTCTTCTTGTTCTTTTGGTAGATCTGTTCAAAACATTGCTAATTTGATTTATGGCGAATACTGCAATGTACTACATTGCAGTAGGAAAATCTTATTCATTTGCTAAGGTTATTCTTAAGTTTCAGAGTAATATTTAACAAATTTATACCTCCGCATTTTTCTGGCTGTTTTTATCGCCTCGTTTGAGTAGCAGGATTAGTTCCTTAGTTTTCCATTCCATTCTTCGGGTATTTTATTATGTTTTATAATTTTATTATTGAATGATATTAGTTTTTCTGTCATGGTTGCTCCGCAATATTCTAGCAGTTTTGGCATCCCATCCTTTGTATTTCTTAGTTATTTCAGGTGCTTCGAGTTCTAGCGTCATTCGTTAGGGTAGGCGGGGGTAAAGACCCGCACGGGGTAAAGCCACGCATTAGCTTTTTGAATTTACCGGACAATATTCTAGAGCCGGCCGTTAGGTGGGCCATCGGTAATGATACGGTTTGAGTGTGTTATAAAATTTCGTGCATACTGAAAGTGTATTACGTGACAAAATGAGGTTAGTAGATTTTTCGTAATTTTGATCTAATAATTATTGTATTTATTTAGGGTAAATTTTGTTCATATAGCGATAAGATTTACTAAAAGAGTAAATTGTCAGTCGTTATTGTGACTATTTAGATTTGTTTTCATATCATTTCATTGTATTTCATATGCTGTATACTTGTTGTAGAAGCAATTTATTGAAATAGTTCACTATGGGGCAAAGTCCCGCAGTTAAATAGAGGAAAAGCCCCGCATGTTAGTTACATCTTATGTTATTGTATCTAATCATTTTTTTTGTTTTTATTTCAGAAACTATAAAAGAAAAACCCAGTATGCAGCATTAACGGAAGACAAACTAGTTGAGGCTCGTGCGTTGCAAGAGGTGTATCCATTAGGGCCGCTAAAGAAATAGGTTTTCACGAATCGACTCTGAGAGACCGACTGAGAAAAGGAGGCGGGACAAACTTGGGCGATTTCGAGCCACATTCTTCTCGTATCATGAAGCAGAAATAGTACGCCATTGCATTAATCTTGACAAACGATTTTTTGGCCTTACTTTGAAATCTCTAAGATTTCTTTTATACAAATATGCTGAGGAAAACAATATTCCTCATAAGTTTTCCTCTGAAACAGAGCTAGCAGGAAGAGATTTTACTCGTAGTTTTATGAAAAGAAATAGGCTATCGGCTATCCCTGCGAGTCCCCCGAAAGACAAGTGTTGCCAGAACAATGGGGTTTAATTTAGAGGATGTATTGAAGAAATTTGGCTTTGGTCCAAGTCAGATTTTTAATATGGACGAGACTGAAGTTCAAACGATTCCGAATATCCTTCCAAAACATGTAGCTACAACGGGAAAAAGAGAAGTCGCCAAGGCAGTGGCAGCAGAGCAAGGTCAAACGGTAAGCGTTGTATGTGCAGTCAATGCTTTGGGAAATTTTGTGCCTCCTTTTTTCATCTACTCACGAAAAAGAGAGAGCAGGCTTTTAATTAAGGGCGGCCCATTAGAATGCGACATGACTGTAACCGACAAGGGATATATGAATACTCTGACATTTATGAAGTGGCTAAAACATTTTCTAAAATACACAAATGGAAGCAAAGAGAACCCAATTTTGCTAATTTTAGATAATCATGTATTACACACTAATCTACAGGTGGTAAATTTTGCAAAATCAAATAATATTGAGTTGCTTACCTTGCCGCCTCACAGCAGTCACAAAACCCAACCGCTAGATCGATGTATGTTCCGACCGCTAAAGACTTATTATGATGCAGTTGTGGACTCCTGGAATGTCTCTCATCCAGGAGAAACATTTAGCGTTTATAATGTTGCAGAAACGTTTAAAATAGCATTTGAAAAAGCGAGTACTCTTGAAAATGCAGCTCAAGCCTTTCGAACTACTGGGATCTATCCCTTCAACAAAAATAATTTCTCGGAAGTTGATTTTCTACGATCAGAAGTCACAGATCAACCACTGGATGAAGAGCCAAGTATTGATGATCGACTGTTAATATTTAATAGTGACGAAAATCAGTTAGAATATTTGCGTTCTGTTTCAGAAAATATTCTTCATGGTCAACCGTCTACTTGAGGTTTAATTGCCCCTGGAGCAGACCACGATGTATTACAGAAGTTCCAAACTGAAATTACACCCTCTATGAAGGAAGACGATTCTTAAACTAAAATAGCAACTCCCAGAGATATAATTCCACTACCTAAAAGGAAAATTAAAAGAAAAAGGGTCAGAAAAGGATTGAAATCACAATTGCTTAATTCAACACCTACTAAAGAGCGTTTAGAAAAGGAAGAAGCTGAGAAAGAGAAACAACTTTCTGAAAAGGCAGTACGAGTTTTGGAAAGACAAAAGCGCCTGAAACAAAAAGTAACAAAACAACTTTTTCGCACTATGGTTGCGAAAAAGAAAAAGAAGGAGTCCAAAGAACAATCATCTTCGGAATCCGATGCTGATTATTCCATTCACGATAGCAGTTCTGAGTATGATTTTCTATCCGAGGAGGAGGCTAATGTCCAAGAAGAAGAGATTGGTAACTCACTGCAGGGCAATGAATCAATAATGATGCCAAATGACTATGCAGTAGTTAAAGTTCAAGGAAAAACAAAAAATTATTTCCGTCATTACGTAGTAAAGATTATTTCTGTCTATCAAGGAGGCTGTGTTGCAGTAACAGAAACAAATGTTGTTCACAGAAACAAATGAAGAGTCTTTTATTGCTGAGGCGGATATAGTTTTAAGATTATCCAAGCCTACTGAGATGAATTCTTCAAGGTTTCATAATGCTATTGTTTTCTCGGAAGATCTGACTAGTTATAATATACTAAAACAGTTGCTATGTACTTTATAAGAAATTATTTTTTTATTTTTGTAAGCCAAGAATGTTATTATAGATGAATAAAAGCGTTTTCATTTAATTATTTATGCATCTATGAACTTTTATCACGATAAGGGGAAAAGCCCCGCACCGCGGGGATTTGCCCCATTTTATGGGGCAAATTTTATGGGCCCATTTTATGGGCCCCGCAAATACATTTTTGAATAAATGTATACTTTTGTGGTTAACTAATAGTCAGATAGATTCCATACTTAGACACTATGTTAAATAAGAAATTAGCCAAATATTTTCATATTAATTTTTAAAAAATACTTATCCGACATCTCTCTACATCGATAATAGTAGATATTGCGGGTCTTTGCCCCCACCTACCCTATCGCTCTGTATACATCTTATTTAGGTAATCAATCCATGTATCCTTACGCTGGGGCCACAGTAACGTTAACGTCTAACGTCCATTATCGTATTAATTAACACACCAAAAATGATGGAATAAACTGCGCGTTAAAGTGACTGGCCACACTTATTTTAGCGCGTAGTCAACAGAAAACGCGTTTTTTAATCCAATAATTTCAAGATGGAAGTCAAAGCTGCTACGCTGTTATATTTTATGAGTGCTAATTATTACATCTATTAAAAGAACAAAATAAAGTTTATGGATATCAGAGATTCCTTATAAATGAAAACAAAAAGCTAAGAAAATTACTGATTTTTTCTTTTTTGTAATATAGTACGCTTAGGATAAGATTAACTTTTAAATTATTGGATAATTCTAGATCAGTCCTTTAATGAAGAATGCGTAACGTGTTTGGTGCTTATAAATTAACCTGAATCCAGTTAGTGTACCCATGGTTTAATAACTTTTTTCGCCGAAGGCCAAGAAAATGTGTTTATAATAATATTTTAAGTATACATCTATTATATATGTTTAAGTATACATATTTTAAGTAAAATAATCCATAATTTGCCTTAACGTATTAGTAGAGGATCGGATATAAGGACGGCCTGCACCGATCTGTTTAATGGATAAAAATTATTTGATAAGTAATGTATCTTAAAAATTATAAAAAAAAGGTGCCCGATATAATTTTGTCCCGACTATAATTAATTAATAATTAAGAAATTACTTTTTTTTATATATAAAAAACAAAATTTTCAGCCAGGGCAGATATTATTTTAGATTTTTTAGATCATTCTAAATAACGAAAGTCTTTTGTAATTTTTCTTTAAAGTTGATTGTTTTTGAGTAATAAACAATTTAAACCTAAAATGAAAAATGACGATTTTTAAGACTCAAAAACACAGGAAAATAATATTATTTTTGTAATCATCGAGTGCCTAAATTCATATTCAAACGTTCTTCTATCAGGTCCCAATAATAATCTTTGCCATGTTTATTCTAAAATATATTTTTTTAATTGTTAATGAGGAAGGTTCCTTATGGGAAGGCGGACTATCGGGCTGCGTTAACATATATTATTAAAAACAATGATTTAAAATGAAATAAGACCAAAATACATAATATCAAGAACTTTCAGATAAGGTTTGAACTTGAATTTATGTATGTACCTACTTCCTAATTTAAAAAAAATCATATTTTTTACTTATTTCTTTTCTTTTTTCTTTTTTTTTCTTTTTTCTTTACCGCCATTTTTCTTTTTTTTTAATTTTAAATTGTTTATAACTCGAAAACGTTCAACTTAAGAGAAAAATTACAAAAGACCTTTTTTGTTTAGAATGATCCAAGAAATCTAAAATAATATCTCCATGGGCCGAAAGCCATTGTTTAATTGAAGGGCCACCTTGAATAAGGTTGTAACCCACAAAAACCTGTTTTGGCGGTAAACGTTTTTTTTTTTCGTTTGTAATCGAATTTATGATCAAAAATGTACTTTTTATTATTGGATGAGGAAATTAAAAATATTTTTGAGAGGATATTATAGCATACACTTTTATAAATAAAAAATGAAGACTATAAACTGCGATAGAAAATCAGTTTAGTGGAACAAGGTTGTAACATCGATGGAATTCATCAAAATGCTTTGGTTATAGCGAAGCACCCATTTTGAGCACCCATACCTATATTTATTTATATAAACCTACATTATTACCAAAGGCAAAGAAAGGGTTTTCCTTGAAACAATATGTTTTTTGACATCTTTCGTGTCACATTTCATATGCATTTGTAGATGTAATGTGACAAAAATCTACCAATTTTTTGTCATAATTCATTGTTTTAAAAATGTCGTCTATAGACGTTGTGTCACATTAAATCAATGGAAATTAGATGTCTATAGACGTTCTGTCCGTCAACGTGTTAATAATCTTACCCCAAATTCACTTCTAATATCTCACGACAATACCCCTTACAGAATTTATCTTTCCTTAGATGGTCTAAATTGCTTTAAATGTAATACCACAGGGCATATAGAGGAAAACTGCACTACTGAATCAATTAATATACAAAATCTTGACCAGGTATCTCAGTCATTGAATGCTAATATTTCTGAAACAGAAAATTATCCAATAAATCAAAAATCCATTACATCAGAGACTTCAACTGCTCATCAATCCACTGCTCCTCCTACCTCTACAACCAGCCCACCACCAAATACTTCCACCAACTCACAAAACCTACCCGAATCACTATCTAATACTACCAACATGGTGAGCGGCCGTGGGTAACGGCATAAACGCTGGCCTCATACGCCAGTAGACGTGGGTTCGATCCCTGCCAAAGACAAACCATTTTCATTTTCAATAATGATACGAGCCGTCTCACCGTGCCTCGGAGAGTACGTTAAGCCGTCGGTCCCCCTGGGCTAGTGTACATCGACACTAGTTACTTGAAACAGGGTTAAAGATGTAATTGGCGCTGGAACTATCCGAAAGGATCTCCCCGGCAAAAATGCCATACGATATTATTATTACTACCAACATAGTAGCACATACTTCTGTCAAAAGGCAAATTTCAACATCTGAAATAATAGAGTCAGAAAATAATACTTCCTGCTCCAAAGAAACCTGCACCTAGAAGAATAAAAAAAGTATTGAACATCGAAGCCTCAATGAAACCTATAGAAGCCTTTTTAATGTCAGCTACTATTCCTTGTCCACTAGAATACACAGAACTTTGTGACTGTATTATAAATGCTATAGCCTCAAAATTGCCTGAAAACGTAGCAAAGGATTATACAAATGACCTAGAACGACTTAGCGCTCGTTAGAACAACAATTGCAAATGGTACACGCAAACGCAAACAACCGACGCCTTAAATACTACAACGTTTCAAGGATCTTAAAAAAGATAAACGGAATAGACAACTCTTCTATTACTGAGGAAGAAAGCGACTGTAACCCTATTCAATAAAGACTCCGGCTTAGACATAGACACACACGACTTACCCACTGCTGCATAATCTCCAAAGAACCACCACCAATGTGCCAAAGATGCCAAACACCTTTCACAGTTAACCATATTATTATAATAATAATATAATGTCCAGAGGACACTTCAGCGAAGGCAATATTCAAGATACTCAACAGCCTGAAAGAAGCACTGGTTACAAAATTCAACTAAGGTTTGTCTTTTATAAATTACCATATTTTTGTCATTCATATCTTTTAAAAATGTATCTTTTATCTCTATTTTGTATTATAAATCTACCGCTAATAACCCGAGTGGTTGATGCGGATAAATAAAAAATAAAAAAAGAAAGGGTTTTTAGTTTTCCGTTGAAGGCAAGTTTAAATAAAATTTCCTATATTCTGGATTAGGAATATAAGCACACATATCCACCAAGTTATTTTTTCTTTCTTTACTGGCAAAGGATTCTTATACAACACAGGAAGACTTTCAATTGGAATGGCAACTGGTGGCAAAAAACGATTTCTAACTCCTCTTTCTTTTTTAGCCAAGATATGAGTAGTCCACGGTCGCAATAGGTTGTGGCTTTCTCGATATAATAGATTTGTAGGATCATCACTGGTAATTTTGTACCAAACCGATGCAGTTATTTTAGTCTTGCTTTTCAGTATCTAAAGCTGACTCAACTATAGTTAAGTTTTTAAAATCGGTCCTATCAAGAAAACACACAATAAATGGCTTGGAGGATCTTGCATTGGTTATAACTTTAATCCAATCTATTGATGCTGTTTTTTCCTTACGCTCAATAAGGACGAAATGCCTATCTCAGGATAAGAATATTTGTCCGCTGATTAAAAAGTTTTGCTCCACAGATGTAAAATATCTCATAGCGACCAGGTAGTGGTATATAAGTTTAAATAAAATTTCCTATATTCTGGCTTAGGAATATAAGCACACATATCCACCAAGTTATTTTTTCTTTCTTTACTGGTAAAGGATTCTTATACAGCACAGGAAGACTTTCAATTTGAATGGCAACTGGTGGCAAAAAAACGATTTCTAACTCCTCTTTTTTTTTAGCCAAGAGATGAGTAGTCCAAGGCCGCAGTAGGTTGTGGCTTTCTCGATATAATAGATTTGTAGGATCATCACTGGTAATTTTGTACCAAAAGCATTGCTTTTCAGTATCTAAAGCTGACTCGACTATAGTTAAGTTTTTAAAATCGGTTCTCTCAAGAAAACACACAATAAATGGCTTGGAGAATCTTGCATAGGTTATAACTTTAATCCAATCTATTGATGCTGTTTTTTCCTTACGCTCAATAAGGACGAAATCCCTATCGCAGGGTAAGAAGATTTGTCCGCTGATTAAAAAGTTTTGCTCCACAGATGTAAAATCTCATAGCGACCAGGTAGTGGTATATGTAATGCAATACTACGCCAGTTATTATTTTGGCCTATACATCGGTCTGACCAAACAATTAATTTTCTATCTGCTGTTTCTATGGGCTTTAAGTTGGTGGTAATATGCTTCAGTAGGCAGGGTTCTGTTTCAGCTGAACCTCTTTTTGCTACAATTTCATGCCATAGGCACATAAAACCCTCGTTTGTACCCATATTATTAATTGCTTGATTATAATTAGTGATTTATTTAACTTCTTGTCTGTGGCCACACTCGCATTAACACATCCGCCATTTTCTGCGACCAATTGCATACCAGTATAACAGAAATGATGGTTACAACCCTATTCCGTTAATAATACCGATTCACAAAATATTGAGGGTTACAACCTTATTCGGGGCGGACATTCAATTATTAATTAATTATAGTCGGGACAAAATTATATCAGGCACCTCTTGTTTTTTATAATTTTTAACGTACCAAACTACATATCAAATAATTTTTATCATGTGTATATTTGTATATCATTCCGCGTAGAGATAGACCAATAAAAAATACATCGCTAGTACAGCTTCTGTGGCTTTGGTAATGTACCTACCCATGAATTTTTCTGCTTTTTAACTCAGACTCTTCCTTTTTTTCGTAGCATTTAAAATAGCCCTCGGCAATTTTAAACTTTACATTTTTATGTGTCTACAAAAGTTTCGATTTTTATGTAGTCACAGTGGGATAACTATTTTCCGTTCTTTATGGTTTTGTCTATTTATAGATTTTAAAGTATTAGAACAGCCAAACATTTTCCACTGCCAAGGTTTTCAATTTCTAAGCTTCTCGTCGTGTAACACGATGTTTCATATAAAATTTGCTGTTAAAAATATAATACAAACATTACTTTTATTATTTATGCTTCCGGTATTTTTACTTACTGATGCATAATAGTAATACAAATCAAAACGGATCAAGTTGTAAGCTTGATTGAGATTTTTGTCTTATTCATTCGCTGTTGGGCGTAAAAAGGGGACAAATCAATTTTTAATGAAACCGGGATAACTCAATAACTCAGATAACTTCAGAACAACTCAAATATAGGTGAAAAAAAGTATGTTTTAATATTGTGGGTAAAAAGTGGACAAGTCAAACTCCTTGTCGTGTTTGCACGATGTTTAATATAATTTTCTGTTAAAAATAATACGAACATTACTTTTATTATTTATGCTTCCGGGTAAAAAAGGGGACAAATCAATTTTTGATGAAAACAGGGTTACCTCAAATATTGGTTAAAAATATTAGAAATATAAGATACTAAAAGGTACAAATAAAAGATAAAAACTATTTTTATTTTAACCGAACCGAATTATTACAATAATATATACAAAGGAATTAAGAGAGGTGTTTCCTCTACAAAATATTCTAACAGACTGAATACCAAAATCAGAACCAACACCCTTCTCACATCCATATGTAACATGACACTTTTATGCAATTTTAGGCAAGAGTGTATCGAATTAATTGTTCGGAGAAGTCAGAAGCGGGCCCTTGAAGACTGCGTATATTTATTTAAGTAAAGCTAACAAAAATAATAACTTATAGTTGAATATTACATGCCAACAAAAAAAAGTATATTTTAATTGTGGGTAAAACGGGACAAGTCAATGTAGCTGAATTTGTATGTTAGGCTGATTGTTCCAAAAAAGGCACTTGCAAAATAGTAGATAAATTTTAGTGTAAAAGGGGATATATTAACATGGGGATATCGCCGGCGCCTACGAAAAGTATAACTCCGAAAAATGCCGTTAATGAACGCCGCAAAAAATATTATTTTCGATTATATGATTGTGACAATTATAATCCCTAATAAAGTGTTAACGAAAAAATTTATTTTTTGAGGAGTATCAGCAAAAAACATCATTTCTGTTTGTGGGTCCACGAAAATTATAATTACTAAAAAGTTCTCAGAAATAATTGTTTTCGTCGGAAGAAACAGAAACAGAAAGGGAAATAATTATTTTCGTCGGCATCTATTATGAACTAAATCTTTTCGTTATAAATATTTTGGGAGTTATAATCTTCGCGGACACGCATATAAAAAAAATATATCGCCAACACTTATCAAAGAGTTATTATTTTCACTGGAAATGTATTAGAAATCACATTAATCATAGGTACCAGCGATATGTTTTATCAAAAATGACGTGTCCCCTTTTTCTTATCAAGCTTGAATATTATTCAAGTTGAAGCTGCAGGAGAAGCCCTAGGACAGCAAGAAAAGAAAATAAATTGAAAAGGCAGAAGCTCCTGGACCAGGAGATGTATACGGTAAACTATTCGTAAAACTGACAATAATATTGAAATTATGTCTCAATAAGAGAGACATCTGAATGAAGAAAAGCTACCTCTCAACTATATTTAACAATGAATGTGAAATCTATCTAAAAGTACATGGAAAATCTTAAAATCGAAGACAGAAAACCACCTAACCTAAAATCATTTAGATATTCCCTAAAGAGTTCTTCACGTATGTGCTTAAACGACTGTACAGGGTGATGCAGATTATTTTGAATATTGTGTTCAGAAGAGTTATTATGCCCCTATAATTTTTACATTCTAACAAATCTCGCTTTTTTTCAGTCGACATATGATTCCGGTGCACCCTTCGGCATTTATTATTCTTCCTAGACTTTGACTATTAAAGGCTGATGTAAGCCGGATTTATGTTCGGACGGGACGTGGACGACACGGCTGTCTTAGGGGGCACGTTGAAAAATCGTGTGATATGAAAAGTATTGGCTAGTTTATCCTACAACGGAACGGAGAGACAACGGGGACGTGCGCAGTCTCTTGTTCTACGGTTCGTGTCGTGCACGCCCCGTCTTAACATAAATCCGGCTTAATGCTGTTAATTTGATGTATAATGCTGTTAGCTCCACCTTTGATGAGCTCTTTGGGGATGCAGTCAACTCAGGGCGACTTGTTATATTTGGGACGTGTGACGCGTCTCTCACTTCCAATATTGCTGGAAGTTCTATTTATGGGCTTTGGGATGACGTATTATTTTCCACTTCCGCACCAAGCAGGTCTTTGAAGTGCTCAGCCCATCTGCTTTGTACGATATGTCAATTTTTGCCCCTACACATCGTCAGCCTTGGTTTAAATTCTGTTCTTTTGTTATTTAGGAGGTTCTAAAACTTTCTACTTTCATTTTACCTCTTTAAAAAGTCTGCTTTCTTATTCGATGCACGTGTCCTGCTTCCTCCTTTCCGAGTTCTTTGTACCTTTGCTTTTCCTCCCGTGTTATTCTTTGTTGCACAAGTTTATATGCTTTTCATCCCGTGTTATTCTTTGTTGCACAAGTTTATACGCATTATTGTTTGTTTTAGTGATATATTCACCATCATCGAACCAACCGTTATGTGAAGTGGGTCCTTCTGGTCCTAGGACGTCTTTAGTCAAACTTGATTTTTTGTTGTTCCATCAGGCGAACTCCATGTTACTTTATGAATATTCTTGTGGGGAAAGTAGGTACTTAAAATGAACATGCCCTTGGAAGCTGCAAATCTTATTATTCGATTTCCATTATCGTTTATTGGTAACATCATGAGCAGTGAGAACTGCGTTTTTCAATGTATGGTCTATGTATATTTTCTTTCTGTATGTTTGCATTAAGATCTCCAATTATGAGCTTGATGTCGTTTCTGGGATATACACACACCCAAACTTATATGGAATCATCTGATATTTCTTACTATTCCGTGCGAATTTAAAAAAACGGACACACGAAGTCAAACAATATTTATTTTAAAGCAATTTAATAACAAATACATAACAATTACATAAAACAATAAAGTATTTAACAAACAAATTGAAAGTAGTTGTTTTAAAGTCAATAGCATACAAAATTTCAATGTAAAACGAATAATGTTTAACTTGTTTTTATTTATTTTTTTTTTGTATTTTGTGGTAGTCATTGTTACCACCTCTAGTCCTTATGCAAGCTTCAGTTTGCGTGGGCACGCTCCTAATCAAATTATCAACATTTTGTTGTGGTAAGTTTCTCCATCCTTTAAGAGCAGCTTGTACTAGCCGTGCGGTGTTTTGTGGATTATCCCGGTGAGCTCTATTTTTTCTTTTATGCATATCCCCCAAATACTCTATAGGATTAAGCTCGGGAGAGCAAGCAGGCCACTCCAAACAAGGGATACCTTCTGCTTCAATGATGTCTGTAGTCACTCTAATGGTATGTAGAGGTCCATTATCATGCAATAAAATTAAATTTTCTCCTGTTGCACCTCTCCAGATCCTGACTACAGGTTATCAACATACCTGTGAGCAGTTAAAGTTGATTGGATGAAAATTAAAGGAGTTTTTTTACGGATCACAATTCCTCTCCAGAACATTACACTTCCCCTTGTATATTTGTGAACAAATCTGACAGTTTTCGTTCTTGCTTGTCTTCCTCGACCTCTAAGTACACGATTTCGTGGGTGATCTGATTTTACACAAATCCTGACTTTTTTGAAAATAGCACATTTTGTCAATTCCCAATGTTCCAGTTCTTGTGGTGAAGACACCAATTTAGGCAATCAATCTTGTGCTGCCTGGATAACTCGGGAACCCATAACTGTCTCCTTCCGTATACTTCTTGGTACGAACTCTTCTTCTTATCGTTTCAACTGAAACAGTTACACCTGTAGCTTGCAAAAGCTGCCTTTAGAGCTGCAGGTGAGAAATGGTTGGGTGTCTTCCAGCTGACTGGACAATTAAACGATCGTGGAGAGCCGTTATTACTTTTGGCGACTTTCCCATGCTTTATTTTTAGCTTTACTAGGTCCTGTTACCTAGCATAGGTTTTGGACAGAACGCCCTGTATTACGCCTAGCTCTACAGCTATGTCCCTCTGAGAACATTACTTTCTCCACAAGACCAATAATCTTTCCTCGTTGTAAGTTCTATAACCCCACATGAGGCATATTTTCGTTTTTGGACTCAAAAGTTAGTTTATTTATTTTCGTTCAATTTGCAACTCAAGCAAATAACCTATACCTTACCGGGCTGTTGTACTATCCGATTGTCTTATATATTTGTTTATTTTCAATAAAAACCTTTATTCTTCGCAACACTAACAAGTTTTTTCAAAAGAAATAAATATTACTTTGAAATACATGGTGATTCCACATAAGTTTGGGTGTGTGTATGTCATAGATAGTCTCTACTTTCTCATAGAATGAACCCTTGACATCCTCTTGTCTTCGGTTGGGCGTGTACATTTATGAAACTGATGTTAAAAGACTAACCTCTTACTTTTAAATAACATGTTCGTGAGCTTATTGGTTTGAAGCCCATAATAAGATTTTTTGCTTTTTTGTTAACAATGAATGCCGTCCCGAATTCATGATGGGTCTTGTACTTGCTAATTTTTAATTAAGCTAATTAAGGTTGTAATTAACCTAAATACATAACTAAATTATCCGAGTACATTTTTACAATCTCATTTTTCACAACTCTATAAACTGAGTAAACCATCACTGATCTCGAAATCGGCCAACCAGACCATAGTAAACTATAATTTGTACAACCGATGATAATATCTCAGATTTAGATAGTGGCCATTAAAATTCAATAGACAAAAACATTTCATTGCCGTACTCCCTGACCTCGCACCTGTTGTTTCCTACCGACAGTTTAATCCCTTATTCCCATCGCACAACTGTTGGTGTCAGATCAGTGTCGGAACTAAGAAGTTTTATAAAAGAGCTATAATTCGATACATGGTCCACGTGTATTTAAACTGTATTACAGATGCTACTAGATCAAAGGTCAGTCGACTACGTCATTAAAAATTAACAAATTAACGTTAGAAAACTCGTTTTATCCATGATTTTGTCTTATTTAGAAATTTTGTTTTTGCTAAGGCGCGCTGAACAATATATCGCTTGTACTATTTCGGTGACTTTAAAACAGTATTTCCGGTTGGCACCAATAGTAAGTAACTAATAAATAGGTAGTAGCGAATATGTTAAAGGGCGCCTTGGTCACCTAACATGTTAGAACAAGGAATTTAGAACAAAAAATACCGGAATAAATCGATTTCGATACACCACCTATCGACTTAAAACTTTTTCCATTGTGTTCTAGATGACGTCAGGAAAAAAGTCTACAATGGAAAAATGGGTGGAAATGCACTGACAGTTCATAGAATGCCCCCAAAAGTGCATAAATATGTCAAGATCAGTATAATAAGTGCAGATTTTATTACTCGGGGGGTTTTTTGGGGTCACTGAACATGAATACACCATCAGAATCGATCTCCGGAGTACATGGTGCCCAGGGTCACTGCTGCGGCTCGTCACTTTCTGGAGTTTGTAGGGTTTTCGGCACTACGTTGATGCAAACAGATTACCCGGGGGAGTTTTTAGAGTTGTTAAACACGAGTATGACATCAGAACCAACCTTCAGAGCACCTAGTATCATAGGCGCTCCAAACTATGTGCTCAGAGAGTCGGTTCTGATATCATAATTCGTGTTCAACAACTCCAAAATCTTCCCCGGGTAATCTATTTGCATCAATTTAGTGCCGAAAATCATCGAGACGATGACGTGCCTCAGTAGTGACCCTGGGCACTAGGTGCTCGGGGGGTCGGTTCTAATGACTATTCATGTTCAGTTTCCCCAAAAAACCCCTAGCAAAAATGTCTGGCCCTTAATATACCGATTTTAAAATGTTTATGCACTTATGTGGATTTTTTCCTAACGTCAGCGTCATCCCGAACACAGTGCAAAAAGTTGCAATAGGGGAGTGCAATTAGAACGAAAACATGCACTGTTTCGGAAAAATTCAAACAAGCTTATATTTTTCTAAAACTTTTTTTGTTAGTTTATATACATATTAAAGTAAAACGTTCTACTCGCAGATTTGGCCGTTAATTGTTTATTAATTGTTTAAACAATAACAATTGTTTTGTATAAATAATTTTAAAAATGTCGTTAAATTCATCATTTAACTTTGATAAAATATGTTTCTATTTTGTTTTTGATTATGCTGAATCCGAATATGACATTGCAATTTGAACATTCTTATACAGAATCTCTTATACAGTATGTCTGCGTAGCTAGGAACCACATGGAAAACTTTTTTATTATCAATTTTACGAAAAAAAGTTATTCTTCATAAAATGCTCTGGATAGTCAAAAATCTAAAACTCAACCATCAATTTTATACGAGTTATGTCAAAAATATAAATTTCGTTAAAGAGTAAAGTACCTTTATATTCCAGAATATCAAAAAATGCTATTATAAAAAGTTGTTTGAAATTAAAAACTATGTTTAAATATACAACTACATCATTCTAATCGAAAAAAAAAAAAATTTCAATTTTTTCTCAAATTACGGATACTCATCATCATTTTATTACAATTATAATAACTATTTTATTATCACTTTTACGAAAAAAAATTATTCTTCATAAAATGCTCTCCCTGCCCTAAAATCTAAGATACAACCATCAGATATCAAACTTTCTTTAATTTTATACGAGGTATGTAAAAAATATGAATTTTTCTTAAGAGTTAAGTGCCTTTATTATTCACAATATTTTAATTAGAAGGATGTAATTGAACACTAAAACAAATTTTTTAATTACAAACAACTTTTCTTTATAACAACTTTCGATATTGAGAAATTTAAGGATACTTTACTCTTGAGTGAAATTCATATTTTTGACATACCTCGTATAAAATTCATTAAATTTGATATTTGTTGATTGTATCTGAGATTATATACGATGCTGAGTATTTTATAAAGAATAACTTTTTTTCGTAAAACTGATAATAAAAAAGTTATTAAAAGGTTCCAAGTTACGCAGACATACTGTATTGAGCTAAAAAAAATTTTTTTGCTGAACATTTATTATTGTTGAAGCTTATTATTAAATGTATTTTAGGTAAGTTTTACAGAAAAAAGTTTTGATCACTTTGTACAAACATTTTTTTAGTTGGTAATTTTTGGTTTTTGTATTACATTTTTATTATCTTTCTTAATTTTCTCAAAAAGAAATAATCTATTTCATTTCTAAAGCAAAATAATTCAGTGCATTTAAAGATTACTTCTTAAGCTTTAAAAAAGCACTTATAAAAATGTAATAGATCTGTTCAAACTTGAGTAATACCGTCTTAAAGTGGTGGTAATTCTATAAAACTACGAAGATTTCAAAAATTACATTATTTGAGACGTCATATCATTTGAATTAAATTTTTGTGATTTTTTTAAATAAAACATCATTTAGTAAGATGCTTGAAAGGTAAGTTGTGCAAAATTGAGGGTTTTATAAGAAAAATTGTATTATGTACACATTTTTAAATCATTTTTAAACAAAATTCATGTAAGGCTCACTTTCCGCCCCCACCGTACTTATGCCCATACATTTTATGTCTTTTTATTATAACGATAATATAGCTTAATTATTCTTCTTTCATGTTCAATTTGTAAAATTTCATGTGATCCATTAGTTAAAGAATTACGTTAAAATAACTCAACCGTGCACTTCGCCGTACGCTAGTTTACAGTGCGCCAATGTTTGTGGGAAGGGTGACTTTAGCGTTATAAATAAAAAATTATAGAAGGTACAGATTTAATTTCAGAAAATTCTTTATATAAGGTTTTTTTTGTAAAATTTTCTGAATTTTTCAATGGTTAAGTCAGTTTTTTTCTAAAATTTATATTTTCGGAGTTATTTAAAAAAACATCTAATTTCGTAGTTCATTTGTTTAATAAAAAATGAAGCACCCACTTCTCGAGTAGAACTTTGATATGTTGTTTATTAAACATTTCTTAATGAAAATACAAAAAGTTCTGTCTCGTTTGATTTTTTCCGAAGTAAAAATCTATATGCACTCCCCTACAATTCTTAGCTGTATTTAAAAATCGATTTATTCCATTGTTTTTTGTATTAAATGCCCTGGTCTATACCAACTTTCGGAGCTGTCTTCCGACAGTGTCATTGTATCTGTTCTAGTAACGGTGGAGTTGTGTTCACATACAGACAGTTCAAGGTTGCAATTCACCTTGTTTTAATGTTGTAAAATGGGTGAAAACAATAATTATTTTAACTGCAGTGAGATTAATAAACTAATAACCTGTTCTGTTTGTTACAGCGGGGTATTATCAACCGGCTGGTCCATTGATAACAGTACCTCCTTCGCACGGCCAACCGACTCATCCTGCGCCACCGCCGCCAATCAAAACTATTTCTCTGTCGGAAACATCACCGTCTTCGTCGACGACGCCATCTGTAATATCGCACGACGTACCACCTCCTCCACCCAGTTCCAACGGAGATTCTTCGGATAGTGAGGTAAGTTAGAATTGTTTGACTATTATATTATTATAGAATTCATTGTTCATTGCACGCATTTTGTCTGATGAGTGAAATCATAGTAGGGAGGGACACATTTAGAGTTTGTTACACAGACACACAGAGGTAGGACACACAGAGTTACATGTCTACTAGATACAGGCAAGTTAGAATTTTGAACGTGGATGTATGTTTTTTAATTCAGCTCCTAGGCAACTGGTAAATAGAAAATAAAGAATAGTAGACTAAGAGCCGCTATAGGTGAAATTTCTTAATCATTTTAGGCACGACGGGACCCTATAACTTAAATAGTAGAACCTAAAATAAAACGTTTGAGTACTGTGCCGTCACTTTTCAGTGGCACATGCGTCTACAGTGGCGCATCAAACTTTCCACTTATGGACGGGATACATAAATTAAAAAATACCCTCCCTCATTACCAGAATTTAATTTTTTTCATTTTTTTAAGTTCTATGTGATTAAGATATAAGATTCATGGTAATTTTAACCCACCACCCCCTTCTCCCTGCCCCCACCATCAAAAACTTGATTTTTCGATTTTATTTTTTTTTGGTGGGATGCGATCAATTCTAAAATTCCAAAAAATTCACAAGCATAGTTAATATAAAATAAAACACGTCTATTTTTCATAGACCTGTAGGTTGAGTGTACATAACCTCAAAAAATTATTAAAATTTTTTTTTGGAAAAAAGTATATAACTTTTTTTTGGGGATAGCTGCAGATCTAATTTTTTCTTAGTCTTGTGTATTTTATCAAACACTATATTTCTGATTTTTTCAGATTTTTCTGTAACGCCGGTCACCTTCAAAAATCCAAAAAAACTGTTTTTTAAGGGGGTTTTGGGGGGTTTGATCGTGTTTTTCTGATTTTTAAATATTCTAAAGGACTCAGTTATTTTAAGTTACATATAGCCTATAAAAATAAAATTGATTTGATATATTATGAAGTCTATAAAATAGGGAAAATCCCCCAAAACAAGTTTTTCGGATTTTTGAAGGTGAGGAGCCTTGCGGAAAAATCTGAAAAAAATTAAAAATATAGTTTTTGATAAAACACACGAGACTAAGAAAAAATTAGACCTGCAGCTATTCCTCAAAAAAAGTTATACGCTTTTTTGAAAAAAAAATATTTCTTTTAATTTTTTGAGGTTATGTACACTCTACCTATGGGTCTATAAAAAATAGGCATGTTTTACATAAGCCTCAGCTATACGTGTGAATTTTTTGAAATTTTAAAATTGATTGCACCTCACAAAAAAAATAAAAACTAAAAATGAAGTTTTTGATGGTGGGGGCAGGAGGAAGGGGGTGGTGGGTTAGAATTACGCTGAATCCTATGTGTTAATCACATAGAACTTAAAAAAATAAAAAAAAATTAATTCTGTTAGTAAGGGAGGGTAACTTTTAATTTATTTATCCCGTCCAAAAGTGGAAAGTTTGATGCGCCACTGTCGACGCATGTGCCGCTGAAAAGTGACGGCACAGTGTTCAAACGTTTTCTTTTAGGTTCTACTATTTAAGTTATAGGGTCCCATCGTGCCTAAAATGATTAAGAAATTTCACCTATAGCGGCTCTTAGTATATAGTCAATACAGACACTCTGCTATTGAGCTACAGCCCAAGTCGGGCCCAGGCCTTCCTCAGTATCCGCCTCCAAGTATCTCTGTCCCTGTCCCTGATATCTCTTTAGTACTTTAGTATCGGATCTCATTTCGTCTTCCTTGGTCTTCTTACATTCTTTGATTGCTTCCTTGGTCTTCCTACTGGCCGACGTCCCACCATAGTTACGCTAAGCATTCTATTAGGTGTTCTGTCATTATCCATTCTTATAAGGTGACCTGCCCAGCGCAATCAATGTATTTTTGCATAATTTGCTATAGTGTCAATACTGACGTCTTTACTTATGATTCTCATTCCTACTAGTCGTCTTGTGCGGTTCGTTTTTAAAGGATTTCAGTTTAAATAAATTTGCAATTGTCAATTATGAATCCCTGGTAATGATCATCTTTGTAGATGACCAGGTCTAGATATTAGGAAATAGATACGACATTAACTTATTTACTTTTAGCACTTAAGCAAAACGCTCGGGCAGGTCGATTTTTAAAATAATGATAGTATATTTTAGCATCAATGTTTCGAACTTCACGCGATCGCTCTTCAGGTGACAGGCATAACTTTGATTTTTTTAAATGGGAAAGTATATTATCATGTGACACCTCTTTTAAAAGCTTTTCAAATACTGATTACAAAAATGTACAGTAGGAAAATTGAAAGAATACCCATGAACGAACATACAGTGCTAGTCAAAAGTCCGTACCCCCCCTCGTATCTTTTGAACGGTTATACCTATAATAGTGAAATTTGGAGGGAGGAAATAAACGGACGTAAGCTTCTTAACTACTCATGACAGGTGACGTAATAATGACAGATGACTTTACAGCGCCACTGTGACAGATAATTTTAAATGGGACCTTATGGCAAGTGATACCTCGTTTGAAAGGTATTGAAAATACCTATTCATTTATACTAATTTTGTTTGAGTTTAAGCTAATTTTGATGAAAAAATGAAATAAATATAAAATTGTAGTTTCGCATTTAATTAATAAAAATTCAAAATTCTGCCTATGATTACTTGTCAAAAGGGTTGAAGTTTACGTAAAAACTACTAGAAAATTGAAAAACGTCAAATTTTTTGACAAAGAAACCATAGGCGGACATTTGAATTTTTGTTAATTAAATGAGAAACTACAATATTATATTTATTTAATTTATTCACCAAAATAAAAATCCACCTACACCCAAAAAAATTAGTATGGCTGAATAGGTATTTTAAATACCTTTCAAACGAGGTATCACTTGCCATAAGGTCCCATTTAAAATTATCGGTCACAGTGGCTCTGTAACGTCATCTGTCACTATTACTTCACCTGTCATGACTAGTTAAGGAGCTTATGTCTGTTTGTTTCCTCCCTCCAAATTTCACTTTTGTACGTATAACCGTTCAAAAGATAAGAGGGGGGGTACGGACTTTTGATTAGCACTGTATAAAACACGCTGTATTTTCCTGTCACCGTGTCACAAAAAAAATTGGCCAGAGAAAGTACATGTAATAATTATTGTTACATGTACTTGCACTGGACAATTTTCTTTGTGATACGGTGACAGGAAAATACAGCGTGTTTTATATGTTCGTTCATGGGTATTCTTTCATTTTTCCGACTGTATAATACTTTAATCCTTTTTGAGAGCGTAGGTGTAAAATTTTGGTCGAATTCTTTTTAAATGTGTTCATTTTTTTCGAATCCTGAGAAAACCAATAAGTATTTTGGAAAAATTTAAACGCAGAATAAAAGATTACATTATTACCGAAGGCTGAAAGTTTCTTTTGAATTATATATTTGAAATTAAAAATCAGACTAAATTTTCTCTTTTTTTCACCACAGTAATGTCGAGGGTCGAAAGTCCCCGAGAACTTCTATAATGATTATTTTAATAGGTCACAGTGGTGAAAAAAAGAGAAAATTTAGTCTGATTTTTAATTTCAAATACATACATAAAAAATATAGTTCGTAATATTGATTAACATTGATTATTGAATAGTATTTCGTTGCAACAACAATTTAATTTTTTGTTTCAACGAACTTTTAAGCGCGTGATACACACGCAAACTTTAAGTACGCGGTTTTAAAGATCGCGGTCGCCATCGCTAGCAAAAAATTTAGAAACTGTCCTCGTGGTTAAATTTTTTATTGTCTGTATACCTAATTTGGCTGAAATCTTATGTTTTTTAGTAGAGTTTGATTATTTTCTTGATCAGGTTTTGTTAAATAGAAGAATAATTTGATTTTTTATAAGTGTGGTAAGCTGTGAAAATCATGATGTGAAGTATATTACTTGTTTTTGATCTATTTTAATTTAATACAAGGTAGGCATAAACAAACAAAATATCATAGATAAGATGGTAATATTTTCATCAGGAGGATAAAACAGCCTATAAATAATTAGGTTTACTTAAAAACAAATAATCAAACATTATTTAGTATAGCTTAAAATAGTGTTTTACGGTTTTCACACAAACTTATAAAATTTATCTTATCTCCTTTCAACAATAAACGATTGAATTATTTCTAGGCAATTTGCTTAATTAGTGAAAATATAAGTGTAACTTTAAACGCAATAACATGATGGCTCGAGGCTCGTGGCTCGTGGCACTGATACACGTACGGGTTACGAGTAAGATTTCAAACTTGTTGGATCGACGGCGACTTACTCGGCGGACTTAAAGTACGCGTACTTGCGGTGATACACTCGCGAAAAGGTCGCGAGCCATAAGTTCGCGTACATACTTACTCGCGTGTGTATCACCCCTTTTAGACATTGACGAATGTATTTGGTTATTGTCACAATGATTGAATAATAATTGTGAAAATAACTAGAATACATTAATCAATAACACTCAATTTATTCAGCCAATAACTTAGTTTCGTATATTTAATAAATAATGTTAATTCTGGCAGCAACTCACTTTCTTGATTTCGTAGATGACAAGCAATTACCTTGGTTTATCGTGACAACGTACATATTTCATTAAAACAATGTACAAATGTTGTTAATATAGAGTAATATTAGTAATATATGATTATTGTATAGATGTAAACTGATTGTTGTGACAACGAATGCATTAATCAATCTACTGCTGCGTTTAATAACCACAATTAATGCGTTCATGGTGACAATAAACGTAGTTGTTGAGACAATAAATGTTTTGCTTGACTATTTGAAATGTAACGGCTTTTCCTTATCGTGATACCCCTAGCTTCTCTGTGTTACCATTGTTTAAAAAATAATTATTTGTTAAACAATGCTGTTACTTCTGCCGAATAATAATTTCATTTCGTTTCCGTGTAGTCCGTAGTAGAAGGAAGTTTCCGTGTGTCTATTACCGTGAAATTTCGGTCGAATTCTTTCAAAAAAATTTTCGAATCCTGAGAAAACTAATTTGTATTTTTGAAAATTTAAATGCAGAATAAAATATTACAGTATTATCGAGGGTCTGGAGTCCCTGAGAACTTCTATAATGATTATTTTAATAAGTCACGGGTGAAAAATAGAAAATTTAGTATGATTTTTAATTTCAAATATACCATTCAAAAGAAACTTTTTGTTTATTCTAAGGGACTTTCATCCCTCGGTAATAATGTAATCTTTTATTCTGCGTTTAAATTTTTCAAAAATATTTATTAGTTTTCTCAGGATTCCATAAAAAAATGAATGCGTTTAAAAAGAATTCGATCGAAATTTTGTACCTGCGCTCTCAAAAAGGATTAAAGTGATATACATTATTTTAAAAATCGACCTGTCCGAGCGTTTTGCTTAGGTGCTAAAAATATAAGTGAAATCATCACATGATTTCTCATATTATGAAAAATCACACAGTGTAAAGTCCATTAGGTTTAGGACAAAAAAGGGGGATTTGAAAAATTATTATTAATCAATATCATACATTGGGCTAATGCATTCAGTAATTATTAATATAAAATACGTTCATAGTAGGAAGGAACGAAACTGATTGTGAGAATGAATAGAATGGCTTGTAAGAATAACCGTATTTATTGTGGGAATGAACGGAATTAATTGTAAGAATAAACGGAAATAATTGTAGAAATAAACGAAATACGTTAGGAGAAATAACACTGTTATTGGCACAACGAATAGTCCTCGTCGGTCAATTAACGACGTTGTTGTTTCAATGAATAGTGTTCGTTGACTCAATGAACAGAGTTCGTAATATCAATAAAGTGATATTATGGTATACATAATGAATGTTCATCGATTCAATAAACGTAATACATTGGCTCAACTAACGAAAATAATGAATTGATGAACATCGCTTTGTTGTTCCAATAAAACCAAGAATTGGACAAATTTTAAGTATTGCGTTTGTTGTCTGAATTAACATTTTTATTGATATTACGTACCTTTTTCGTTGAGTGTATATAATTCAAAAGAAACTTTTCGTATATGTTAAGGGACTTTCAGCCTTCGGTAATAATGTAATCTTTTATTATGCGTTTAAATTTTTCAAACATACTTATTACTTTTCTCAGGATTCGATAAAAACGAATGCGTTTAAAAAGAATTCAATCAAGATTTTGCGCCTACTCTCTCAAAAAGGATTAAAGTGTTATACATTTTTGTAATCGGCGAGGCGTTTTAAAAGCTTTTAAATGAACTATCATGATGTACTTTCCCATTTAAAAAAATCAAGTTGTGCCTGTCACCTGAACAGGGATCGCGTAAAGTTCGAAACATTGATGGTATAATATACTTTGATTATTTTAAAAATCGACCTGTCCGAGCGTTTTGCTTATGTGCTAAAAATAATCAAGTTAATAAGTAGGGGTAACACTTACTCCAGCGCACTGTATAATAAAATCTACACTATAGTATATAATAAAATCATCATCATTCAACCTGGATCTATCCACTGCTGGATATAGGTCTCCCTCAGTATTTTCCATGTAGTTGTGTTTTGTGATATTACGGAAATGATATTACGGAATGTCATTAATATACGGGTATTTCGTGGAAGGTCTACTAAGTCTTCTTATATTGTATATTGAAATACACTCTATTACTATCACCTATCACATATTTATAACGCAGTACCTACTCCTGTTTGTTAAGTTTTTATTTGTTTTTCACCACTTACGATATAAACAAATACACATTACACATGTAAATAGTTATTGTTTACGAACATGTTATCCTGTCTCCAGCAATCACTTCTGGACATTCATTGCAAATGACGTATCTTTAATTTGCATAAAAACAATCAATATAATAATACATAATGATAATATAATAATACATATACATAAGTAATGAATTTGTTAACAATATCTTATATCTATAAGATATTTTTGATATATGTAGATATAAAAATATGGCTTGAAGATATAAAATGTTGAACAATCAAAGCTGACTATAAACAAACGGGCGTAGAAAAGAAGAAACTTATTACACTTAGGCCCGGTACTTTATGTCTCGATTAACAGCCGGTTAGTTAACCGGGGTTTAATCGGGACCTCTTTGGGGTCTCTTGCGTTGTAATAAATGCAATTACATTTATTATTATACTTATTTATAATTATAATAATACTTGTATTTGCATTTATTACACCGCAAGAGACCCTAACGGCCGGTTTCACAAAGTAAAGTTAACTTGTGGTTAAGTGATAACCTCAAAATTACCCCAAAATATGCGTTTCAGTTTCATAATTGTTACCCTTCTGGGTATACCCATAAGGGTAACCCACTCCAACCTCTGGTTAAAAATTCTGTGAGTTAACCATACTTCGCCGTTGACCTGAAACTAAAACGCATATTTTGACGTAACTTCTGGTTATCTCTTAACCACAAGTTAACTTTACGTTGTGAAACCGGCCGTAAAGAGGTCCCGATTAAACCCCGGTTAACTAACCGGCTGTTAATCGAGACATAAAGTGCCGGGCCTTATGTCGCTTGGACGTTTGACTAAAATGAATAAACTTCAATACAATTAATAATATTTCGTTTTATTTAGCCTAGTCCAATCAACAGCCATTTTCTCGTGGAAGTTTGAGAATCAAGGTCGATTTCCTTGAAAATTTGAATTTAGGTAGTATTTATAACCTTTGTCAAAATCTACCCTACGCTGAAGCGTAGGGTTGCCCTGGGGGTGAAAACAATATCGATCAAATAAAAAAAAACAAAACAATCTCAATTCGAGATAATACATAAATAAAGAAGAATGAATAACGCCAATGACTAAAAACACCGCTAACTTACATTATTATGCTTCCAATTCGATTTCTCCTGTTTTTTTTTTTCAAAAAAAATATATTGATTTTTTAACCTTTACTTTTTTATTTTTTATCCTAGAAAGTTTGATAAAAAAAGAATTTTGTATGTTTTTACAAGATCTATAAGGATAATAATATTAAATCCTCAGTCGCAAAACGAGGTGACTCTGAAAGGGTTGGTAAAGGTGGTTTTTGCATGTTATTACAAGTTTTAATTGTCAATAGCTCACTCAAATTTTGCCGTAGAGAAAGTTTTTGCAAACCAAGTTTTTGGGAATTAAATAGGCTACAATTTTATATTTTAATATTTTTTCGTATCTCTGATGATAATCTTTCTATTCTGAAGAAAATGGGCATTTTTTACCAAACTACAAAAATTCGTTATTCGCTTTTTTAAAAAAAACTATTATTAAAAAATGTTACTCAATTTTTTTAAAAACTTTTCATTCTAAGCCGGTCAAACCTCTAGAACCTATTAACAATAGGTACATAAATAAAGAAGACCAAATAAGGTCAATGACTAATTTTAATTAGGGTGGTAAGTAGGGGGAAGTTTCCGATCACTTTTTCGCTGAAAAAAATAGGAACCGACATTCTTTTTATTATAAGTCACTGAGTTTTTAAGCTAGATACTATTTTTTTATTTCTGGAGATAGATATTTTTAAATACTTTCAATTAGTTTGAACAAGTTATCCTCGAAAAATGCATAGTTTTCCCGTCTTTTGACTTTGAATCTACAATATTTAGCATTTGTCAAAGAAGAGCTAACATATAATAAAGTATAGCTCGAATACTATTGGTCTTAAGAAAATTAAAACAGACGGTTTTGTTTATTTTTTGAAAAGGTACATTTTTGTTAAGCAAAGTTGTTTTGATAAAACGAAAACTTAGAGTTATTAGCAGAAAACTAATTAAAGACATTGGATTTTTTCGATATAAAACCAGCACTTTCGATAGCGAATAAATCGAATACTATTAATTTTATCAGAAAAATGTATAGAACTTGTTTTGCTTAGAATGAATGTTTTTATTAACTTTTGCGGTCAAAATAAAATAAAAAATTTCCACCCCGAGATGAGGTGGCAACCACCCCCATGGTAAAAGAGCCTTTCGGCCTTATATAGATTTTGATCCTTGGACTATCCACTACTTATTCTCAAATTTTTAAGCAAATCGATCCATTCTGTAAAAATTGCGAGGTTTTGTGCTATTTTAAGCTTCATTACTTAGACCAGTATGTTTGCGTAACTTGGAACCTATTGATAACTTTTTTATTATCAGTTTTACGAAAAAAAGTTATTCTTTATAAAACTCTTTGCATCTATAAAATCTAACATGCAACCATGATATATCAAATTTTATACGAGGTTTGTCAAAAAATATGAATTTCGCTCAAGAGTAGAGTATCTTTATATTTCACAATATCGAAAGTTCGTATTAAGAAAAGTTGTTTGGAATTAAAAACTCTGTTTCAGTATTCAATTACATGCTTCTAATTGACATATTGTAAAATATAAAGGTACTTGTTTACTCCCTTTTTTTTGGCGAATGGATTTAGTGTCCGCAGTCATATAAACTCAAATAAACAAACAATACTCCGTTTTTTGGTTATTTCACTTTTAAATATTCGATTTGGAATTGGACGAATAATAACGTACTTTTCATTAGCTACAACTCCGCTTCTGCTGGGTATACAGACTTCTTGTGTGCACCATTCTTTTCACTTTTTTATAAGCTATATTTTTACTCTTACACTTAAAAGTAAAATACTTACTTTTTGAGTTATTTGCGAGAAACCGTCCAAAAACATGTTTTTTGTTGTTTAAAATGAACATACATATTCACTCGCAAATAACTCGAAAAGTATTGACGTAGTGAAAAAACTCTATATAACAAAAGTTGCTTAGAATTAGCTATTTTATGCAATTCCGGACTTATTTTGAATGTATATTTTTTTACCCCCGAGAAAGGGTATTTCTCTCCATTTTTGTAAAATGGAAGGGATGTAGAATTGTAAACTTTTTCTTATATAATAATAGACAATTTCAACTACCTACCTATTCCCAATTTTTTAGCCCAAAACGGGCTAAAAAGATTATTTAGCATTACGGACTGATATAAGCTATCTGTCCTGTAAGTTCCAGGATGCCCGTTCCATGACGATATAGAGTATATATAGACCTTACATTGTGCATTGTGCTACGGTTACATCGTGGTCAAATCGTCAAATAGAATATTTGTGTCGGAAATATATGATCAGAAAAGACTGTACGTTTTTGATGAGTTATTTGCTAAATGTGTAAGGTTTTTTCAAAAATTAAAAGGGAAATTGCAGTGGTTGACTGTATACCATAATTTACAAAAACTTACAATTAAGTAAAAACTTCTGATGTATGATGCTATATATTATTAAAAAATTTTTAAAAATTATTCAGACGGATTTAATTTTTTTTCAAAACGTTTTCGGTCCTGTCGGACTCAGTTAAATCTAGACATAAATAACCTTTAGATTTCAATTTAAAAAAACGTGATGCCTCGAGGTCGATGTTATAGGACAGGGGTGACCAGTTATATTCTCTGAGGGTCTGTTTCGAAAACCTAGGACGCTTCCGGGGTCCGGATTTAATGCTACCTGATTCTGGTTGTCTTTTTTTTCTGCACCTATAGTGTTCAACAATTTTTGGGAACATATTTAAAAAATAATACATTTAAGTTTTGAATTTTCGTAATAGCTGACCTTAAATAGCTTTGTTTACTTTACAATTGCAGTTCGGTACATTTAATATTTAATAATATTTAATATTTGATTGTTTTTTGGCCACTGTAGAGTTGAATAGATAATATATTGGATGAAGGAACACTGACACAAAACGTAGAAAACGTACACCAACACATTATTTCAAGTATACACCAAGCCGCCAAAGAGGCGCTAGGTATAAAAGAAAATAGAATACATAAAGGTAATAGCTGGTGGAACGAACATCTACAAACACAAGAAGAAAATAAACAACTGTACCAAAAATGGTTAAACACTGGCCGGATAGAAGACAAGGAAAAATACAGAAACGCCCTCAAAAAATTTAAACAGGACGTATGGCAGATAAAAAATGATTCATGGGAAAAGAAATGTAATGAGTTGGAAACATATATAGGTGGTAGGAGAAGTAGAGAATCGTGGAGGTTTATCAAAACATTGAGATCAGATACAACAGAAAATGTAAGGCTTGACAACATAACAACAAATACATGGGAACAGCATTATAAATCCTTGCTGACTGAAGACCGCCCACAATACATACAAGAAGAATCAAGCCCAGTAATAGTAGAAGGTGAAGAAATAACAATAACAACAGAAATGGTACAGAAAGCTATCTCACAATTAAAAAATGGTCGGGCACCTGGCCCTGACAATGTTCCCGCAGAACTAATAAAATCAGGTTCAAAGAAATTAATCCGAATGATCACAGAATTCCTTCACAGAATTATTAACGGAGAACAAGTTCCAAAAAGCTGGAAAGAGGGCTGGATCTCTTCAATACACAAAAAGGGAAGTAAAAGTGATGTCAACAATTATAGGGGAATAACTGTAACAAGCACAATGATCCGTTTATATGGCAGAATACTGAAAACCATTATTTGCGAAGAATATCAACCCTATGAATCCGAAGAACAGTGTGGTTTCAGGGCCGGCCGATCTACGATTGATAATATATTCTGTCTAACACAGGTTATGGAAAAAAGATTAGAACGTGGACAAGACACACATATACTTTTTGTCGACCTAACGAAAGCATATGACACAGTGCCCGTGAAAAAATTGTGGGAGGTTTTGGACAATACACACATACCTGCAACTGTCATCAAAGCCATACAATGCCTCTATAAAGATTCGATGTCAAGGGTAAAGAGAGGTAACCATCTGTCATCTAGCTTCCAAGTAACAAAAGGCCTTAAACAAGGGTGCTGCTTATCTCCCATTCTTTTCAATATATATACCGACGGTGCTCTCAGACTTTGGAAGCAAAAATGCAGTGGTATGGGTATACCAATCGGAGACATAACATTATACACTTTGAATTACGCAGACGACTAGGTGGTAGTTGCCCAAGATAAGGAAGACTTAGAATATATGACCAGAAAATTGATGGAAGAATACAGGAAATGGGGTTTAGAGGTAAACATAAGGAAAACACAATATCTACACATCGGTAACCAAATACAACAGGAGGACCTAGATCTTGACGGAAGTGACTACATCAGGGGTTGTACAGAGTATATATATCTAGGGATTAAATTAACAAATAGTGGAAGAACGGAACCCAGTATGGATGATAGAGTGACGAAGGCTAGAAAGGTTACTAGAGCCCTAAACCCTGTCTTATGGCAACATAACATAAATTTAAATACAAAAATGAGGATGTACGACGCTATTCTGAAACCAATTTTAACGTATGGCTCCGAAGTGTGGCAAATGACAAAAAAATCCGAAAATAAGCTGCTTACTACTGAAATGGATTTTTTTAGAAGATCTGCCAGAATATCGAGATGGGACCATGTTCGAAATGAACAGATCAGAGAAAAAGTAGGTAAGCAGAAAACAATAGTGGACGAGGTACAACGAAACCAACTTACTTGGTATGGACACGTCCAACGAATGGGAGATGAAAGATTACCAAAAATTACAATGAGATGGATACCGCCAGAAAAACGGAAAAGAGGAAGGCCACCGACCTCCTGGAAACAAGGAATTACAAAAGCCATGTCAGAAAGAAATCTTCAAGAAAATGACTGGCTAGATCGACAGGCTTGGCGATTGGGTACCGGAAGGCGTAGAACGCTATAGAACCGGTTATATATATATATATATATATATATATATATATATATATATATATATATATATATATATATATATATAAGAAATACTGGATATTAGTGACTGTCAATATCAACAAACAAGTGGTTTATTAGGGTTGCAGTCAGAAGTTTGGCCAGGATATCAAAGAAACACTCTTTTGACTTTTTGTCTAGCTTTCGGGGTTGTTTGACCCCTTTATCAAGACTCTGTAATATAAAACAAAAATGTAAGTATTTTAAAATATTACATTGTTTTAGTAAACCTACTAGTCGTTGAGATTATTAAAGAGAAGCTTGATGATGCTCAACATTTCAAATTAACACAAATATTGAAAACAGAAAACAAAGGACACAATACATTTTAAAATTTTTGAATAATTAGCAGAAATACAATAATTATTCTGTCATGTTAACCTACTGATAATGTAAGTCAAAAACTCTGACACATAGAGAACAGAAAGAAGAAACAATCAAATTAAAAAGTATCAAATAAAAAAGTAATTAAGTGTTATGATTATTGTGGTTCTTTTTAAAACATCAGAGGCCCATACAAGGTGTGTTCAAATTCACTAACTGTACTTAAGAGTATGCAACTCATTATACGTCCATGTGTGTTTTGTAAAACAAACAAGTATTTTTATGTTTTGGTTTTTAGTGTTGCGCAAGTAGATAACAATATATGTTGCTAAGTTTTTCTATATCTGATTTTTTATTTATACATGAGTTGCTAGATTTTATGCAACACATTTCCACAAAAACGCGTTTACAGTGGTTTGTTTCCCTTGCCAAAATACAGGAACCCTCGAAATTGAACTCATGTTTCAATGTTATAGCATGTTCTGTTAGTGCACATGCATTTATTTTGTTAACTTTTATGTCACTACGGTGACTGATGGCTCTACTATGGAAATTACGAGATGTTTCGCCAATGTACACGTTGTTACAATTGAAACAAGGTATAGAATATACAACATTCGAAGATTCCTGCATAGTGAAGGGATCCTTAGTTTTTGTGTATATCATAGACACCGTTTTCACATTCCTTGTTGCGATTTTTAAGCCATTCACATTTTTGAAAATGTTGAATAGCTTCGGTGTCAGATCAGGAATGTAGGGCAAGGAACCAAAAGTTATTTTGGGTGGTACTACTGATGTGTTGCCTGTCAGTTGTCGGACTTCATTATTATGACAATTTCGTCCGTCAGCTGATTGACAAGAAGGAGAACCAAAAATAAGTTTGTTTAGAAGCCCTATGGGATAAGAATTTTCTAATAATATGGATCTCAGCTTTTTTAGTCCCCTATCCCTAAATTCCAGGTGCGACAATTTAGTAACTCTACTTTTTAAGGCCAAAACCAAGTTTGTTTTCATCTTAGATGGGTGTTGGGAATGAAAATTTATGAAACGGTTACTAAAACAAGGCTTGCGATACCACTCAGTCTTCAGAATGCCATCCCTGCCACGATGAATGAGCATGTCTAAAAAAGGAATCATATTATCCGCCTCCCTCTCAACCGTAAACTTAAGGTGTTCACATTGGTTATTAAAAGTGTTTAAAACATCAGTTACTTTGTTCTCTGGAACCGATAAAATCAAGTCATCTACATATCGTTTAATAAAAGGTATGTGAAAAGGTATCCTTTCTTTACACGTTGTTATAAGTTCATCCAAAACAAAATTACATAGGATGGGAGATATTTTACTGCCCATGGGAGTGCCAAATATTTGTTTAAAATAAGTACCATTAAACAAGAAGACATTGGAGTCAAATATGAATGTTAGAATTCTAATGAAATCATCTAAATTAATCTTGGTATGTGGAGCAATGTTATTCCAGTTATTTTTGATGCTGTTGAGAATAGCATCTAACGGTAAGTTTGTAAAAAGTGACACAACATCTAAACTAATTAATATATAATTATTCGGAACTTTAACATTGTTAATGAAGTTACTAAAAGTGAAAGAATCTCTAATATAGAATTCGTTAGACTCATTATAGGAAATCGTGAGAATATCCGTGAGGTGTTTGGCAAGTTTACTGTTAGGGGCATCAATAGAAGAAACAATTGGCCTCATTGAGATAATGGGTTTATGAACTTTAGGTAGTGTATAAAACCTAGGTGCCACTGCATTATAAATTTTCAAGGATTTAGCAACTTCTGTTGTTATGGATTTGGAAGAAGCTAAATCCGAAACCAGCTTGTTCGCCTTTTGTTGGAGGGTGCATACCGGACTGTTCTTTAGTTTGATGTAACTTTTTGTGTCATTTAGTAAACTATTACTTTTTTCAATGTAATCGTTCTTATACATTGCTACTGTTACATTTCCTTTGTCACTCCTCACAATGTAAATTTCCGGATGTGATTTTAAAAATTGTTTGCACTCATTATATATATCGTTCAAAAAATGCCCTTCTTTACTTGTTTTGTGTAAATAGTTAGTGATAACATTAGTGCTGTGAGATCTCATGATGTCTTTCTCCTGGTGTTCTAGACCAGAAATTAGAAACTCGATATCTGAAAGCAGAGAAGACATCCTGAAATCTCTAGCACTAGGAAACAGGCAAAATTTTGGACCCAGCGACAAAAGTTTTTTAACATTGTAAGGAAAATTGATGTCAGTTAGATTTTTAAACCACTTATCTTGAAAAGTTATTTTTGAGAATTGATCTATTTTTATTCTGTCAAATTTTTTGATGTTTTGATTTCTAATTTGGAAAAATACTTTATTATATTTAATTTTTTGTCTTCTATAAAATTCTTGTAGTAAAGGAGCAGGTAAATGTTGTTCTAATGTATTATTTAGTTGATGTAAATTATTTTCTATATGTTTAATATCACTTATTGTAACTGAAATTTCTAAGTTTAGGATTTTTGTTTTTAAATTTGAATTAAAGTTTTGAATTTTACTACCTAATTTACCTCCTTTGTGATGTAATAAGTTGTTAATGTTAAACTTTCCATTCTCTATGTGTACAGGAAAACAAAGATTTCTTCTACACTTCAGAAGGAAAATCCTTCTATTGTTGAGTGATGCAAGCTTGATGTTAAAGTTGGCCCATTGTTTAAGGAAATCCACGCTAGCAGAGCCATATCCTCTTCGGATGTTCTCAAAAAACCCCATATTGTAAATACAAGAAATACTGGATATTAGTGACTGTCAATATCAACAAACAAGTGGTTTATTAGGGTTGCAGTCAGAAGTTTGGCCAGGATATCAAAGAAACACTCTTTTGACTTTTTGTCTAGCTTTCGGGGTTGTTTGACCCCTTTATCAAGACTCTGTAATATAAAACAAAAATGTAAGTATTTTAAAATATTACATTGTTTTAGTAAACCTACTAGTCGTTGAGATTATTAAAGAGAAGCTTGATGATGCTCAACATTTCAAATTAACACAAATATTGAAAACAGAAAACAAAGGACACAATACATTTTAAAATTTTTGAATAATTAGCAGAAATACAATAATTATTCTGTCATGTTAACCTACTGATAATGTAAGTCAAAAACTCTGACACATAGAGAACAGAAAGAAGAAACAATCAAATTAAAAAGTATCAAATAAAAAAGTAATTAAGTGTTATGATTATTGTGGTTCTTTTTAAAACATCAGAGGCCCATACAAGGTGTGTTCAAATTCACTAACTGTACTTAAGAGTATGCAACTCATTATACGTCCATGTGTGTTTTGTAAAACAAACAAGTATTTTTATGTTTTGGTTTTTAGTGTTGCGCAAGTAGATAACAATATATGTTGCTAAGTTTTTCTATATCTGATTTTTTATTTATACATGAGTTGCTAGATTTTATGCAACACATTTCCACAAAAATCGCAACAAGGAATGTGAAAACGGTGTCTATGTTATACACAAAAACTAAGGATCCCTTCACTATGCAGGAATCTTCGAATGTTGTATATTCTATACCTTGTTTCAATTGTAACAACGTGTACATTGGCGAAACATCTCGTAATTTCCATAGTAGAGCCATCAGTCACCGTAGTGACATAAAAGTTAACAAAATAAATGCATGTGCACTAACAGAACATGCTATAACATTGAAACATGAGTTCAATTTCGAGGGTTCCTGTATTTTGGCAAGGGAAACAAACCACTGTAAACGCGTTTTTGTGGAAATGTGTTGCATAAAATCTAGCAACTCATGTATAAATAAAAAATCAGATATAGAAAAACTTAGCAACATATATTGTTATCTACTTGCGCAACACTAAAAACCAAAACATAAAAATACTTGTTTGTTTTACAAAACACACATGGACGTATAATGAGTTGCATACTCTTAAGTACAGTTAGTGAATTTGAACACACCTTGTATGGGCCTCTGATGTTTTAAAAAGAACCACAATAATCATAACACTTAATTACTTTTTTATTTGATACTTTTTAATTTGATTGTTTCTTCTTTCTGTTCTCTATGTGTCAGAGTTTTTGACTTACATTATCAGTAGGTTAACATGACAGAATAATTATTGTATTTCTGCTAATTATTCAAAAATTTTAAAATGTATTGTGTCCTTTGTTTTCTGTTTTCAATATTTGTGTTAATTTGAAATGTTGAGCATCATCAAGCTTCTCTTTAATAATCTCAACGACTAGTAGGTTTACTAAAACAATGTAATATTTTAAAATACTTACATTTTTGTTTTATATTACAGAGTCTTGATAAAGGGGTCAAACAACCCCGAAAGCTAGACAAAAAGTCAAAAGAGTGTTTCTTTGATATCCTGGCCAAACTTCTGACTGCAACCCTAATAAACCACTTGTTTGTTATATATATATATATATATATATATATATATATATATATATATATATATATATATATATATATAACAAGGAGAGGTTAACGCGAGTTAATAGATATCGGCATGGCTCGCAACAATGAATATACAAAATATGCATAAGATGGAATGCAACCACAGACACGTGTTTCTGACTTATTAGTCGTCATATATATATATATATATATATATATATATATATATATATATATATATATATATATATATATAAAATAAAATAAAATATATATATATATATATATATATATATATATATATATATATATATAGAGTTGAATACTTTCTTGGTGCAGTTAGACCAGGGCATTTAGAAAAAAATAAATCGATTTTTAAATACAGCACCTATCGACTTATAAGTTTTTGCATTGAGTTCGAGATGACGTCAGCAAAAGAATTTACAATAGAAAAAGGGTGGAAACGCTTAATTGCATTTACAGTGCGTAACATGCATCCAAAAGTGGATAAACATGTTAAAGCCAGTATATTAAGGGCCAGATTTTGTTACTCGGGGGTTTTTGAGGTTGCTGATCACGACTGAACTCTCCATCAGAACCGACCGCCAGGAGCACCTAGTGCCCAGGGTTACTGCTAAGGCACGTCGTCTTCAGGAGTTTCGAGGGTTTTAGGCACTAAATTGATGCAAACAGATTGCACAGGGTTTTTGGGATCGCTGAACAAGATTACTCCATTAGAACAGACGCGCGACGTCCGTCCGGTGCATCTGATGTTCAAAAATCCTCGAAACTCCAGAAGACGACGTGCCTTAGCAGTGACTCTGGGCACCAGGTGCTCCGGAGTTTGGTTCTGATAGTGTAATCGTATTCAGCGATTCCAAAAACCTCTTGAGTAATCTGGTTATGCACGCAAATATTATTAGGGGGTTTTGGGGGTCGCTGGCCACAGATACGCCATCAGAACCGTTCCCGGACCACCTGGTGCCCATGGTTACTGCTAAGACACATCGTGCAGCTAAAATCCCGTGTAATATGTTTGCATTAATAATTTAGTGCCAAAAACTCTCGAAACTCCAGACAACGTACCTTAGCAGTAACACATGTTTGTTGGAAACTTTATAAATCCGAAAACTGTTTTAACTAAATTCACAGCTGAAAAGTACTCCCACTTAACGAATAGGTATAGTAGAGAGGAAATGAATATAAAAAACGCACATGACGCAATATTACAGTTTACTTAAATTCAAAATTAATGATTAAAATAAGTATAACACTAAGGGGAAAACTCTTAAATTATCAGTGAGAAAAATCACATTAATTATTATATTTATACAACCTGTCTGAAGTTTGGAGCAAGTTTAGTGTAACTGATTCTCATTAGGGAGTTAAGATATTCATCTGTTCGCTGAGATCTGTACCGATTTTTAATGCATTCTTAAAAAAGCAGCTTCGCACACACAGGTACACACAGGAGTCAAACATAGTACACAATTTCACTGTCAAAGATTTTTAAAATCGCCGAACACTATGTTCTGAATTTAGTGGGGTCCGCACAAAACTAGCCTGAGGTCCGGATGCGGACCGCGGTTCACCATTTGGTGACCCTTGTTATAGGATACCACTTTAAGAGAACATAAATATTATGTACATTTCCCTGCTCGAAAAAGGACAACATAGTCCAACGGTTGATACCAGCCAATTGATTGGCTATGGCTATGACTTCTTCTTTATGTACCTTGTCCGTTCCTAACGTTGGCAATTGACATGGCTATTCTGACTTTGTTTACGGCAGATCTGAATAGTTCGCCAGATGACAATCCAAACCATTACCGCAAGTTTTGCAACCACGAGTGTCTCCTCTTACCTGGACACCTTCTGCTGTCTATTTTCCCTTGGATAATTAGCTGTAGTACTCTATATGTATTTACTGTGCCTCATAACGTGGCCCAAGTATTCCAGTTTTCTTTGCTATTCCTACCTCTCTCTCCTTACCTATTCGGCGTAGTACCTCTTCGTCGGTCACATGCTCGGTCCAGGATATACGTAATATACGTCGGTAAGCCCACATTTCGAAGGCCTCTAATTTTTTCATTAATGTTGCGGTCATTGTCCACTCCTCCATTCCATATAACAACAGCGGAATACATAACATTTGAGAAGTCAGATTTTGAGAGGTAGGGTGAGGCTATGAGAGGTGAAAAGTTGCTTCATGCTAGTGAACGACCCTCTTGCTTTTTCTATTCTTATAAGCATCTCTTTCGCTTGATCCCAACTTGAATTAACTGTGGATGCTCCGTGCTCGGTGTAGCAGCTCCATATAGTGGATACTATACGTTGGTGCTCCCGCTTGCCATCACCCTCTTCGATTCAACCGGCTTTGCGGTTTATAATATGTAGGGGAGCGCATGACGTATCCTTTTGAGCAGCTACACGGAGCACCCACGTATGGATACGTACCTTATGGTAGGGGAGCCCAAGCGGGGATTTTTGCAGTTACTCGAGCGCGTCAGATTATTATATGGGGAGAAACGTGATACCCTGCAGATGTACGTCTACCATATATTGGCTCTTAACACAGGGGAGTTCGTTAAGAGGGGCCCGAAAAAAATCTATCATTAAAATACTCGAAATTGTCAGATTAAGTTAAGGTAAGTTAAGTAAATGCAAAAGTGTATATTATTTCAAAAATCTGACGATTTGAGCGGGGTATGGAATTGGGAGAGTCAAAAAGTTTCACAAAGAAAAAGCGAATATTTCGCGAAATGAACGTCAGATCGAAAAACTAAAAACTTCGTGTTCAATATTTTTCAAAAATCTATCGAAAGATACCAAACATGACCAACCACGGAGAGGGGCGGGGGGTAAATTAAAAATTTTAAATACAAATCCCGCGATATTTCACAAAATAAACATCAGATCGAAAAACTGCAAAATACACTTATTCAATATTTTTGAAAAATCTATCGAATGGTACCAAACACGACCCCCATGGAGGTGGGGTGGGGGGTTACTTTAAAATCTTAAATGGGAGCCCCCATTTTTTATTACAGATTTGGATTCTTTGCATAAAAATAAGCAACTTTTATTCGAAACATTTTTTCGAATTATGGATAGATGGCGCTATAATCGGAAAAAACGATTGTTGGAAATGGAAATTAAATTAAAAAATGGGAAGTCCCCACTAAAATGGAAAATTTTACTTAACTTCTTTCAGTTTTAGGACCTAATAATCACAACCCAATAGGTCCCCAAAGCGCTCGAGTGACTGCACATTTAGCATACTTTGCTCCCCTACCATACTCTCTAAGGCTTTTTCTATTTTTCTCTTACACATTTTATTGGTTTGTCTTGAATAAAAATATAATGCCAATAAAATTATCAATCGTTACAACGATATCAAAAGTTGTGGCCTTGAAAGTATGATAAGAATTATTTAAAAACATCTATCAATTCGGTAGCTGTACTCACGAGCTTAAATAAATTCCATTTTTGTTTATTAAAAAATAGCTTCTGTAGATTAGGAGTCGGTTTAAATATTTATGGTTTGTACTTTCTGTGGGTTTCATACTGTTGTGTTATCAGTGTTATTTATTGAAATTCATAACATAAACATGGACATGGACAATTATTGTGTAAAACCAAATAACCGGTGGTTTTTATGTACACTTTGGGATAAGCAACCGGGACTTTTTTGTGATTATCTGCAATTGTTATAAATGATAACCTTTGTAGAACATATTCCAAAAGAATTACTTTATGCAAAAACATTCGGAAATACAAAGAAAGGGAAGAGTCTATTTATGGAATTGGCGGTTATTTGAAGGAAATTCTTTTTCAATGGCGAAACATAGAAGATAATGTTGATTCTAAATTGTTTAATTATTTTCCTGTGGACTTTACTCATTTCATGGGTGCATCGGGTGACTCATATTGAGTTCCTATAATAGGCGAGGAATGCGAGATTTCACAAATAACGCAAATTAGAATGTCTTGGTCACGTTATGAGAAATGAGCAGAAATATGACTTGTTGCAACTTATTCTACAGGTATTTGAAAAGAGAGGACTTCTTCTTCTTCATGTACCATGTCCTTTCAGAACGTTGGTTACCATCATAGCTATCTTAATTTTATTCACTGCCACCCTAAATAGCATGCTTGTATCAACAAAGAGAGGACTAGGGAGAAGAATATCTTGGCTTCAAAACCTAAGAAAGTGGTTAAATTCTCTCTTCTTCTTCTTTAAATTCCATCTTCTATCGAAGGTTGGAAATCATCATGGCAATGCGGACCCTGTTGACTGCCGCTCTTAATAGCTCTGCACTACTGCATTCGAACCATTCCCGTAAGTTCTTAAGCCAGGATGTTCTTCGTCTTCCCACATTTCGCTTTCCTCGGATTTTGCCTTGCATAATAAGTTGTAATAATGAGTATTTTTATACATTTTTTACATATTTTTCTATTTTACATATAATATTCTGAATAGATGCAAGCAAAGGAACGATAGCCATGCTGATCGCCACATACGGAACCGATAGGCACCGTAAGAAAAAGAAGATTTGACTGTGTCTGCTATGGTAAATGGTTGAATATTAAAGTGTGATAAAAATTCTAATTGTCAAAATTGATTAATCAAAAGATAAATTATTCGTCTTTGTACTTTTGTTTAAAAACCATCATAACTTTTTAACTCATATTCGTCGTGTGAAAGTACTTGGAGGGGATACAAAAAAAGATCGTGCGCGAATAGCGGAGAAATCTTGCAACTTTCTTAAATAATTAATTGTCAATTGAAATTGTCAAATTGACGTATATTTCATATTTTCTGTCAATGAAGAAGAAAAATTATATGTTGCTCCACAATATTGATATGATACGCAATTATTATATAAAAGTAAATTTAATTAATTATATTTTGCCTGTAGTAGTGCATTTTACTAATTAATTTTATTTACTACATACAATTGTTTACCTTTTAATAACATAACCTTAATATTACTTTTTCTTCTTATATTTTTTTGGGCTATGTCCTTGACAATTATCCAGCAACCAGGACTAATATAATTGGCCAATATAATTAAAAGTGTTAAAAATGTTGCTGAGCTATGAAACCAGGTGTCGCTTTTCCGAACTTGCACGGTCCCAATAGATTGTACGTGGTCCGTTAAGTAGTGAAGGTACCTAAGTTTTGGTCTTTCTCTGGTTGGATGTCCCATCGGTCCTCTTGATCGTGGCTTTTGCACGTCTCTCCTGACTTGCCAATGGATTCACTGATGAGGGTGTAGGTTTATTATATACAGGAACAGGAGGTTACTGTTTATTATTTTGATTATTGTTCGACATAGTTTCTTCTACAGGTGCCTGAGAGGAGAAAAATACGCAGTCCTGCAACTAATCATCCAAGGAAAGATAGGAGCAAGGCAAGAGAGGAGTAGGTCGCAAACAAATGTCGTGGCTGCGAAATATACAGAACTGTACAGGCATAAATAACGCTGGCGAACTTTTGCATACCGTAAAAGACAGACATCTGACCTTAAAATAATTCGCCAACGTACAATAGGTGCACGCAACACAGTATAAAGAGTGACAGTAAAACCCCTTCCATGTCGGCACTTTGATTTCAAGAAGTAATACCGGCAGAACGCAATTGGTAATTGACCAGTGGTGGATGCGGGTTTTCCCTGTTAAAACCCGTACGTTTTTATGCGACTAGCAATGCGAGAGCGGGGTAAAACCGACTAGGAACATTGCGCGGTCGCCATGCGCGACTAAAGATTTTACTTCCAATTTTTCGGAGAGTGGTTCTACTTTCTAAGATTATCCAGCACTTCTAAGAGGGGGCCTCTCTTGCGCCCTCAATTTTGCCTTCTAGAATCAACTGTAGAAGTCGGTATTTACTATTACGCATAATGTGGCAAATTTTCTGTGTTTTACGGTGTTTTAACAGTTTAAAAATTTGGAACGTCAGATTACGAAAACGTTTTATGTATTTTGTCGGACAGGACTTCCAATTGATTTGTTAACTTTTCATTAAACTCTAGCGCATAAATCACACTTTTGTTTATCACCAACTGAGTATTTTAATGAGTGGAACACAAGAACATATCAAATGACAAGAATCATATTGGTTAGTAATAGCAGTCTGATTTTTGCATGAGAGTGTAATAAAAGGGTAACAAATCAATTGGATGTTCTGTCCGACAAAATACATGGAACGTTTTCGTAATCTGACGTTCCCAATTTTTAAACTGTTCCACAATTAAAACTTCCCCTGTTCCAGTGTTCCCATACATCAAAGTTTGTTCGACTAGACACCCATAAGCTATTAACAAATTTTCAGCTTGCTATTAATCAACTTTTTTTGGTACGCGGGATCCAGGTCTAATATCTTTGGATGGTGGATTGTAAAATATAATAGTTTTATACAGGTTTTATTATATGTATTTTATTTATAAGACGTTATGTGGAAATAGATGGATAGGAGATGCATGCAGTAGAATTAGGGTTGGATGGATGAAGTGGAAGGAAGCAAGAGGTAGGTCAGTTAAAAAAAAGATGAACATTGAATGCATGTGACGGAAATGCTGAGATGGATGAGTGGAGTAACAAAAAAGGATAACATTAAGAATGAGTATATTAGGGGAAGTGTGGGAATGGCACTAAGTGATGACAAAATGTCAGAGCATAGGTTAAACGGTTTGGTCATATTCAACGTCGAAACGTTAATCAACAAACACGGAGAATTGCTGGTCTGCGAGTCCCTAAAAGGAGTAGGAGGAGAAGGGCAAAGAAGACCCGGGAAGAATGCAGGACATGTCTGTAGAAGTGACCTTGGTATGACCTAAGACAAAAACTTGGGAAAAATGTATTTTAGGGAAGCCGATCCCACTTAGGGATGCCCCTCAAAGGCAAATGATGACTGTGTATCGGACTAATATCAGAGTTTTTTCCTCACTTTTCCTTATTTAGTATAAAATTACTAACAAGAGAACTTCACTGTTATGCTTGGAATCATTTGTATTTTTAAAGACCAATCACATAATACCATTATTTTTTGTGACAAGTGAGTTACAGCTGATTTGGTGTAATTGAATGAACTAATCTCCAATAGAGTCGTCTCAGGAACGCCCCTCAAAAATACTGACAATATAATAAATATCTGAATTGCCATTATTAGTGGGGCAGATAAAATTAAAATATTACGTATATATCGTCGCCTTAATACTATAACTTGATAACTCGAAATTAGTAGTTTTGAGATAAACGGGTTTAAAGATTTTTAAGATATTTGTGCTGCTCCCATGATGTTGGTAAATACGGAATTCACTCTGCAGCTCTAAAATATTGTTCCTTAACTTTTTGGCCACTGATCTATTTAGGAATGCGGTGCAAATTTGCTTTCCAATATGGAAAATAACATGAAAAATTAAAGTTATCAACTTTTAGCACTACCATAATGTTAACATTTGGTAATGTCGAATGAGATGTCAAGTTGCATCTAAGCGAACTTTTTAACAAAACTAATATTTTAAGCATTATTTTGGTGAAAATTAGCCCTCTGCCATGGGGGTTGCCAGATCTGATAACAATTCTAGAATTTTTGCATTAACATGAACCGAACAAACAGATAGCATTTACGTGGTAAGCTCAGTGGTTTCAGAAAAACACGTGCTACAACTAGATAACTGGAGTTACCTAGTTATAGCATTCAGTGTATGTCGTATTCACGATTATTTCTATTAAAAAATAGCTTGATAACTTATCTTGTCAAGTTTTAGCACTGAATATTCAACTTTCGTCAATCGTAAATAAATACTTAACCCGTTTGAAGCTAGTCATCAAGTTTTTACACAATATAGAGGCAAATAAAATACATCTTGTGAACTAGTTATCTCAAAAACGTCAATTTTGGAGTTATCAAGTTATAGTACTAAGGCGACGATATGATATATGTATTACATGAATACAGCATACACTCAGGCAATTATGGGTTAAAGAAGAATATTCGTTCTAATCGTTTTCTAATCATTGACGATCTAATCTTTAATTTAAGATTATCGGGTACAGTCTGTAAATCCATTTCTTATAAGCCAATCTTTGATCGGCAGCTTTATATGCTTTTGAATTCCCGTTTCACTATTTAGGGAATCGGCCAGCGAGAAGAAAAAAATAAAAGCCTAATTTTTTAAACTCCCTTGCATAATATGCTTTCGAATGTAAAGCAAGGGTAAGGGAGAAACCAACATCTGGAATTAGTCTTTTGAAAATGATGGCTTGAATAGATATTCCGTTAGGGCAGGTGCGATCGGTAGGCGGAAATTTTAAAGGTGCAACATTTAGGGGTCTTACGAAATCGTGTTCTTGAGATCTTCCTTCCTATTGTTCAGTTCAGGACCGGATCTCGCTCGTCGTGTTGCGTTTACATTATAGGTACTCTGGGCTAATTAGCAAAATACAATGAAAAGTTATTTACTAGCAATTTTATTGCTGGAATCGAATCGTACGATTGTATATATTAATAATATAGGTATGCAAAGGCCGCAGATGGTGTGCTACTTTTTTTATAAACAAAATGGAGCCCGAAAATCGCGTTTTTTTTAATTTTTGCTCTATAACTCCAAAGATTTTAACTTTACACCAAAAACACCCAAACAAAAATTCACCGTAATTAAATTCTGCATAGAGACGTGTTTTCCCCGATTTACTTCGACGAAAATTTTCCCCGGAAAATGCGGGGTTTTCCAACAAAATCTTTAAATTTCAACCAAAATTTTAGATAAGTAATTGTTTATCAATAATTAAATAACTTGCTAATATAAAAGATCTTTTTGTATAGATTATAATTCCAGAAGCCGATGGAAATTAAATGAACAGTTTAGCAACAATTGACTTGTTAATTAAAAATTTACGGTCACTATAGTAACCACAATAATTATGACACATAAGAATAACTATGTTTTTTGTATAAAAAGACACTGTACCTATCTAATGTACTTTACAGAATTTAAATTGGACTATTTAAGCGGCCTGAGGAACATTTTCAAATTATAAACAATTTTTTGACTTATAAACAAATAGAATATCTCGGGAAATATTAAATTAAATTAAATCATGAAAACGGTATTGGAAAAAAATCGGCAGGATGCTTCTTTTAAAAACGTTTAATTGTGATGAGTGGTTCCTGAGATACAACCGTTCAAAGTTGACCGACATTTACGGCAAAGATATAAACAATAGGATCATGATTTTCGAACCATCACCTTTTTTTTTGTCCTCTTTCTCCACACCAATTTTCATATCTTTAAAATACTGATAACATATATTATTATAATAAAAACTATCGATATTACGAGTGAAAATTGCCAAAAATAGCAAAATTCCAATCAAAAATTAGGTTGGAGAAAATGTAATATCAAAGTTCAAGATCGGTATACGTTAACAAAATGCATTTTCTCGGCTTCCCCTGGAGCAATTTTCTTCATTCTTTTTTTGTTCCCAAGTAACTCGAGTAGAGCCATCTAATTAACGCATTATTAAATGTCAAACTTGCTTTTGTTTTGTTATAACATATTAATTTATTTATAAGCAAAGGCAACTACATATTTTTTCCAGTTGGAGACTTTTTTTTAGATAAACTTACTACAAGTGCATCTTTTAACATTAAAAACACAAATATTCTCATTTAAAAGTTGTATAATTATTTAAACAATGTTTATTTAAACAAATTAAAAAATTTTGTTATAATAAATAAATTAATTTATTATAACAAAACAAAAGCAACTTTGACATTTAATAATACGTTAGTTAGATGGCTCTACTCGAGTTATTGGGAACAAAAAAAGAATGAAGAAAATTGCTCCATGGGAACCCGAGAAACTGCATTTTTTTAACGTATACCGATTTTGAACTTTGAGATTACATTTTCTCCTACCTAATTTTTATTGGAATTTTGCTATTTTTGTCAATTTTCACTGGTAATATCGATAGTTTTTATTATAATAATATATGTTATGTATATTTTAAAGATATGAAAATTGGTGTGGAGAAAGAGACCAAAAATAAAAAGGTCCCGGTTCAAAAATTATGACCCTATTGTTTGTATCTTTGCCGTAATTGCCGGTCAACTTTGACCGGTTGTATCTCAGGAACCACTCATTACAATTAAACGTTTTTCTTTTAAAAGAAGTGTCCTACCACGTTTTTTTCAATACCGTTTTCACGATTTAATTTAATTTAACATATCCCGAGATATTCTATTTGTTTATAAGCCAAAAAATTGTTTATAATTTTAAAATATTCCTGAGGCCGCTTAAATAGTCCAATTTTAATTATGTAAAGTACATTAGATAGGTATAGTGTCTTTTTATACAAAAATCATAGTTATTCTTATGTGTCATAATTATTGTGGTTACTATAGCGACCGTAAATTTTTAATTAACAAGTCAATTGTTGCTAAACTGTTCATTTAATTTTCATCGGCTTCTGGAATTATAATCTATACAAAAAGATCTATTATATTACCAAGTTATTTAATTATTGATAAACAATTACTTACCTAAAATTTTGGTTGAAAATTAAAGATTTTGTTGGAAAAACCCGCATTTTCCGGGGAAAGTTTTTGTCGAAGTACATCGGGAAAAACACGTCTCTGTGCAGAATTTAATTACGGTGAATTTTTGTTTGGGTGTTTTTTGTGTAATGTGAAAATCTTTGGAGTTATAGAGCAACAATTGAAAATAACGCGATTTTCGGTCGCCATTTTATTTATAAAAAAAAGTAGCACACCATCACTGCGGACTTTGCATACTTATATTATTAATATATAGAATCATAAGATTCGATTCCAGCAATAAAATTGCTGGTAAATAACTTTTCCCAAAAATGGCCTATTCGCCAATAATCTGCCCAGACTATAAATTAAGTTTATTTTTTTTATTCGAATGTGAATTTTAGAACATAAGTATGTAATTTATTTTTTTATTTAACGTATGGCTTACATCACAGAGTAGGTAATGAAATTTAGATTTATGCATCATACAATACATTACAAACAGATGTCCAGTTTTTTATACAATAAGCGCCACCCTACTAGATACATAGGAACATTGAGCTGTTACAGTCCTGGACCCTTCACTTGCAATGTTTATTTTTATGTCTAGTGACATTTAGAACGTCAGATAATGTATAGACACTAAATATTAACATAAAAAGTTAACATAACAAGAATTCCTAATAGGTCATGGATTACCCCTTTCACTGGAAAACTGTGAGGCGATATGGTTCACAAAGGGATACAGGAGAAACACCCCACCTGTTATCCAAATTAATGGACATCAAATTAATTATAAACCACAAGTGAAATACCTTGGGATAACATTCCAGCAACACCTCAAAGGGGATACACACATAACAAATAATATCATAAAAGCAAAAAAATATCTCAATGTACTAAGAGCCATAAGCAGAGTATGGTGGGGAGCTGACCCGTGCACCCTTTTGATGGCATTTCAGGGACTTGTGAGATCCCACTTAGACTTCGGTGGACTCTTTATAAAACCAGCCAATAAATCAATCCTAAATAAACTGGATTCAATCTTTTTTGAAGGTGTTAGAATAGCTCTTGGTTGTATGAAGTCAACTCCACATGCAGCACTATTAGCAGAGGCAAACTTACTAGAACCAGAACAAAGAAGGAAACTATTAACCATAGGGTTCTTGAAGAAAATTATATGTATTAGAAACCACCCTCTAACCAAATTAATCTCAAATGCCGGGAAGAATATTAATAAATAGACCAGCCTTTTGGAGAGATGACAATACGCCCTATTTGATAGCAGGTTTGGCTGAATTCATGCCATATTTCAAGGACATTCATAAGTCAAACAACTTCCCTTGTTATGAAGTCCCTTATAATACACTGTGTAGTATTAGTGCAGTCACTGAAGGTTTTCACCTCCGATTTCGTTGAACCTCCATCGATTTTCATGAAAATTGGTGAGTAATTAGAGGATACCTCAAGGAACAAAGGTGACATGATGCCAACTTGCGCTTTTACCCTGGGGGTGGATGCCACCCCTTCTCGGGGGTGAAAATTATTTTATTAAAAATAATACCATAAGTCCATAGAGGGACAACTTATAAGCAAAATTTGTTATATAAAGTTATTAAAATAAATCAACACTTTTTGAGTTATTAAAGACCAAAGATTTTATTTTTTCGTAAAAAAATGCATGTTTTAAATCGGTTTTTCACGTATAAATCAAAAACTATATGCTTTTACAAAAAAGTTATTATTACTGAAATTGAAGATAACAAAAAATTAAATACATTCCTCATATAAAGAACTAAACCAATGTTAGTTCAAAATGAGTTATTGGCAATTGAATGTGTATTTTTTTCGACGAGTACTCAAATCTAAGTATTCAAGCTTATAACGAGAAAACGATGCAATGTATAAAATACTCCTGCTAAACATTTGTCAAAGTACTTCGGAATGCCTATCAAATGAGCTTCAGAGCAAGGTAATACCGTCAAAATTAAGCAAGTTATAATGAAAATAAAAGAACCATTTCGAATTTTTTAGGAAAAAGTGAAAAATAAAACATACGCCATTTCCACACAAATTAAAAATAGCAATCCTTACAAGAACTTCTTTATATTAGCATAAGTAATGTTTTCGATAATTTTGACCGGTTTAGAATGCATCTTTTTGAAAAAAAGGTATAATTTAAAAAAATCATAATTTTTTAAATTATTGTAATTCTCATATTCTTTTGATAATAACTCCAAAAATACTCAATATACGTAAAAAATTATATATAACCAAATTTTAGTTTTTTCTGTGCCAAATACTTTACCTGTTTTAATATTTCTATAGGGTAAAAAATAACGGAGATAGAAACGTTTAAATCTTAAATTTTGCTGTGGGAACCATGCAACCGGGGTCATTTTTAACCTTTTATTTTTTAAAAAAGTAAGGGGTTTAGAAGATTAGGTTTAACGTGCTTAAATGTCACTTAGAATTAACTTTCAAACAGTTTTTAGATAAACCTGATATCGGAAACACGAACGGAGTTATTAAAAAAAAAAACCATAACATTTTTTTGAAAAATTTTTAAAAGATAAATTTTGAAAAAAAATTTGGAGCATAAATTTTAACGCTATCAATATGTTCGGGGGCTCATTTGATAGATATTTTTAAGTACTTTGACAAATGTTTAATAAGTTTATGTTATAAAATGCATCAATTTCCCGTTATTTCAGCTTGAATACTTGAGTTTTTTACTCGCCGAAAAAAATATACATTCAATTACCTATAACTCACTTTTAGTTAACGCTAAAAGGTTTTTCTAGTAAGCGATTTATTTTATTTTTTATTAGCTTCAATTTTGATGATTATAACTTTTTTGTAAAAACTTACACTTTTTGAGTTATTGATGAAAAATTGGTTAAAAACATGCATTTTTCTCAAGAAAAATAAAAATTTCTGATCTTTAATAACTCTAAAAGTTTTGATTTATTTTAATAACTTTATATAACAAATTTTGCTTGAAATTTGTCCCTCTATCGAATTATGGGGTTATTTTTAATAAAATAATTTTCACCCCCGAGAAGGGGTGGCATCCACCCCCAGGGTAAAAGCGCAATTTGGCACCATGTCACCTTTGTTCCTTGAGATATCCTCTAACCACTCACCAATTTTCATGCAAATCGATGGAGGTTCAACGAAATCGGAGGTAATAGCTCATATCCACCTTCATTGACTCCACTAATAGTGAAGACAGCCCATTGAATCTAAAAAAAAATGATCCCATGATCAAAGAACAATTTTTAATAAACACAGAAAAATATAAAGCAACCCATACCTTTATATTCACTGATGCATCGAAGAAAGATCTTACAACAGGGTTTGGAATCAGTATACCAGATATCAACATCGAATACAGCTCAAGGTTACCAGATCACCTCTCCATAAGGCGGAGATTATAGGAATCTATTAGGCAATTAAATTAGCACTTAGAAAAAACTTATTCAGAATAATCATTTTTTCGGATTCCAGCAGTGCAATTGAAATATCAGCAGTTGTTCAGTCAAAAATATATCAGAGTTTTGGCCTGTTGAAACAAAAAGACTTATAGTTCATGCAACTGAAAATGGCTTTGACATCAGATTAGCATGGATACCAGGACATTCAAATATCCCGGGTAACGAAGAAGCTGACACCCTAGCTATTATAGGAAGAAATTTGAACATACCAATGTATGGTCATGCCCCTCGATGTCCAAGACATATATACTGACATTAAATCTCAAGTATATGATGATTTCAGAAATAAATGGAACAACCTAATCAGAATCAAAGACCATCAATACCGAAAAGTACAACCTACGTTTCCTAAAAATAAATGGTTTGCTATTCTTCCATTCATAGATCGAAGACACATCACTACAATTATTAGATTACGTACAGGGCACTGTCTAACAAAAGAAAACTTGCATAGGATGAACCTGACAGACAATCCCTATTGCGAATGTGGGAAAATAGAAAATCTTAATCACATATTTTTTGAATGCCCTATTAACTCCATTCCAAACTGGGATATCTACAATTTTTTCGCCAATGAAGGACTTCCCACCCCGATAACAATATATTCAATTTTACATAACGTAGATGAAGAATCAATCAGAGCAATTATGAGGTTTCTTAGCATAAACAGAATAAAATTATAATGCTCAACTAGCTACAGCTTATTTATAATTCATGCTTATTACTAATAGATTATGTTTGCTATTGTACCTTGTACAAAAAGTAAATATTTAGTCAAAGTTATCACCATAGCCAATTTACTTCAAAAGAGATCAAGAAGTAGACATATTCGGTGGGCCCGACATGGTCATGAGCCAGTCAACGTCGTGACCGCCAACCTGATCGAGCTGGCCAAATTGCATAAAGCAAGGCCAATAACCAAGCAAGCAACATAAAAAGTTGACAAATAATAGATCAGCTGTATTAAATACAGCTGATCTAATTTTGACGTTTATAGTTGTCATTTTGTTAAAGTTGTAAAAGTTCTAAAGTATTGTAATATTCTTGGTGTTTGAAGAAAGTTATTTTAAAGCAGAGTAATAATACTATTAATTGATGTATTTTTTGTATGGAAAAACAATTATTTTAATAGTTTCTTGACAGTAACATGAGAGGGATGAAAGTCACATCTGAGAACGGACAGGATTAGCCCATAAGCATAGCAATTAGGTACCTACCCATGTATCCAGTAGGGTGCCGCTTACTGTATATTCTATTGACCCTTCGATTGCCATTTAGACAAGGCGAAAACGGCGGGTTCTTTGGAGAAAATATTCCCATGAGATTTTTTTGCATAATCACATTCGTGAGACATTCCAGAATAAGATTCAACAAGTCGCCCAAGCGAAAATTGGTCCAAATTTTTTTTAACAATTTTTTTTAATCAAATTGCAAAAATCAATATTTTTTGGGCCGGAGAAATTTTTTTAGGTTTTTTGGACCATTCTGGATAAAAAAGGTTAATGGTTTTCGAGATAAAAGCATTTTAAAATTGAAAAAAACGAAAAATGGCGATTTTCAAGGCTTAATAACTCGGTTAAAAGTTATTACTATGAAAGTCAGAAAGTAACTAAATCAAAGTTTAATGCCCCTCCTACAAGATTCTGAAGAAATTTTTGTCATTATTTGATTACTAAGCTGTTATTTTTAAGTAAAAATAATGAGTACGGCACGTATTAGGCGGCCGTCCACGATGAGTACGAAAGAGATGCCATTCAGGCAGTCCAGTGGCGAATCTCACTCGCACTCACATTTACAGCCGCGTCAATACGATCTTACCGCTCATTATTAATAATTAAAAATAACAGCTTAGTAATAAGTTAATGACACAAATTTTTTCAGGATCATGTAGGGGGAGGCTTTAAATTTGATTTAGTCACATGATTTAAAATCACACAATAAATCATTTAACAAGTCAAATTATGTGCAACTCAGGACCCGCAGTTTGCTATTTATACCAGGGCGGATCTGTTTTGAGGTGGATGTGAGAGGTGGCATTCGGATTTTTGCAGGTAAAGTTAGGTGACAACTTCAATAATTATAATTGACTTATGCTTTTACCATAATTTATTAAGGCCAAATCCGGACTGTTTGAACTATCAATTGTAACCGTAATAAAATTTGCATCTTTGAGATCTTCGAGTAATTTGTTAAATATGTAAGGAGATATTACATTCAGTTTTAGTGCGAGCTCCTGAAAATTTGGATTCGAACAGCTTTTTAATAAGTTTGGCCGTACAATCAGACGTTTTAAAACTAAGTCCATGGATTGCAGTGTGATACGCAAAAGTGGCTTCTTTTGCTGCACACTGTAATTTAACATCTGTGACATCAGTATTTTTAAAAAAAGTTTTAATACTACTTGCTGTAATTTTTGCCATTTTTTTAGTAAAGAATAAAATCCGGACATTTCTCGTATCCGGACCACAATCCGGACATATCTCTCAAATCCGGACTGTCCGGACTAAATCCGGACGTATGGTAACCCTACTGTATGCTCCTTCTCAAATATGCCCGGAACATTAATAAAAAAATTTAAATATTTAAAAATCTCGATTTTTTTAAACTTTAAACTTATAACTTTAAAACGATTCATTTTGGAAGGAAGTCGTAGGGAAAGAAAATAAAGATAATTGAATTTTGTATAATATCCGACTGGTTTAAAATGTCTTAAATTATTACCCTTTCTGCAAAATGAAAATAAATAGAAAATAAGGGGGCAAGAAAGAGTGTTTTTATTCAATATTTTTCAACCACTTTGGTTGCACTTAGAACCTTAATATTTCGCTTAGAAAATTCTTATAATGTACTTAAACAGTCCGCCAAATTTCATTAAAATCGACCTAATAGATTTTGCATAATAATTTTGCAATCTAAATTTTTTAAAAAAACTTTCTGAACAAAAAGTAGACCATTTAGAAGTTTACTAATTTTTTTACATATAAAGAGGTTCTCTACCTATCTAATACACTTTACAGAATTAAAATCGGATTATTTAAGCGGCCTCAGCACTGTTTTAAAGTTATAAACAATGTTTTGAGTTATAAACAAATACAGTGAGGACGTTTGAGTTGGAATAAATTCATTTTCTTGAGAATGTGAGACTCTGGAGAGAAATTCCAAAATAGATCGATTTTTATTTTTAAATTATAATTTTTGGCATAAATATCATACTAGTGATGTCATCCATCTGGGTGTGATGACGTAATCTAACTATTGGAATTAATTTAATTCAATTTTTTTTATTTCAAACCCTGTATAAATAATTATGATAATGTTTATATTAGTGAATACAAAATTGAATAGCCTTTCGATTGAGCTATCACACCAGTGGCGTGCTGGAACTTTTCAAGCGGCCCGGTGATTTTATAGAAAAGCGGCCTCCCATCCTCATTTTGCCTTCTATTATCAAAATGTTTTATTTGTTATTTATAAAATCAAAAAAACAAAAATATGAATTATTTTTAAATCAAACATAAAACTTTGAATTAAATGATTCTTTTTAATTTGCTATATTTATTTATTTAAGAATAAGCCATCTTACAAAAAATAATAAATGACATGTGCGACAATATTGTATGCAATAAGGCAGAATTTGATGAATAAATATATATAATACGAATTTTATGTAATTAAAATAAAAGTAAAATGACATTTTGAGAATTTCTCAATTATGTATTAAGTTGAATTTTAGTAAATCAATTTTACAAGAGAGTACAAATACAAGTACAGTGCAAATACTTCAATTTAACAATATTTAAAATAGTTGCCATCTGGAGTCCGTCAATAGAGGTTCACGCTCTGGACAATGCAACCCCCATGGGGCAGAATTATATGTTGCCTGAAGTTAAATCTGGGAAAATTTAAAACAACACTATTTACAATCTTTCTAAACATTAACTACTTTAAAAGGTATTGACCCTATTATTCTGGTGGCTCAGGCATGTTATGTTGAATTTAAAACCTAATGATGGAATTCTTATTCCGAAAACATTTGTTGTCTTGATGTAGCCCCTTTTTAGTGATATTTTTAAATATAGCTTTTACAAACAAATTTTACATTTTTTGTGATTCGTGGTATACAACCAGCTACAGGAATTCAATTTTCTTGTGTATTAAATATTTAAAATGTTAATATAACGCAATAATCTAAACTCTAAACATTCTTTTGCAATTATTTTATAACATAATTACTTAGCTCTTGATCAATAATGTCCGCATTAAGTCGTTGATTTTTGAGCAAATTCGTCGATAATTTCATTATTTTTAAGCTCATACAAGGCTTCCTTTTCTATAACCTTTAGCATAAATCCATAAATGTTTCTAAGTGATCTTGTGTTAAAGTACTTCTTAACCGACTTTTTTTGGATTTCAACGTTGAAAAGCTTCTTTGGCTTTCGCAAGATACTTAAATCACAGTTTCACTGAAAGAGTTAATAAATGCTTATACTATTCAAATTTGGATAAGCACATTGATATAAGTTGTACTTAGCAAAACAGCGTAACAGCAAGCTATACAATCTTGCACTTTTTATTACCACACCGAGGTGAAGTTTTCACGATATCAACAACATTGTCATTTTTGTTACTTCATGTTCATTATCACTTAGATTGATAATATCATTCTTTACATTTTCTGTAGACTGAACATATTCATCATTAACTCGACCTTCTATAATTTCAGTATTTTGCAAAATCCCATTTTTTAATACAATCCATTTATCAGTAAAATCCGCGAGTTCTTTAATTGCAGTCGCAGATATGGTAGGATTAAACATTTCTTAATTTTTCAGAAAATGATTTAAATGTTGTTAAAGGTATATCATTTTTTACTGTATTAAAATTTCTAGGACGTAGAGTGCTTACGAGTATATCATCATAAAACGATTTGTCTTATGTACAAGACGTTTTTTATTATGCAGAGTACATACATGTTTGAAGGAAATTGGAACACCATAAATATACTTGTATGTATCAAAATAACTATTGGTATCCTTAGAAATCTATTTTTAGGTATATAGAGTCTTATACATTTACTTAACCTGTATTTTACAATTAAAAATAATTTAAATTTTTTTGAAAAGATTTATTAATATTATTAGCAGAATTAACATTCGATTAGAAATTAAAAAAATATTTATTTTGTTACATCTAAATTTTTTTGTGAAAAGACCTATTTGATCGGCCTCAAGAGGCCGCGGCCTCTCGGTGATTGCACCGATTCATTTATATGGCCAGCACGCCACTGTATCACACGGCACCTATTCTCATTTAAAAAACTCATCGATTACGTCATCACGCCCAGATGGATGACGTCACTAGTATGATATATATACCAAAACATTAGAATTTAAAAATAAAAATCGACCTGTTTCGGGATTTATCTCCAGAGACGCCTATTCTCGAGAAAATGAATTTATGCCAACTTAAACGTTCTCACTGTATTTGTTTATAAGCCAAAACATTGTTTATAACTTTAAAACAGTGCTGAGGCCGCTTAAATAATCCGATTTTAATTCTGTAAAGTGTATTAGATAGATAGAGAACCTCTTTATGTGTAATAAAATTAGCAAACTTCTAAATGGTCTACTTTTCTTCAGAAAGTTTTTAAAAAAAATTAGATTGCAAAATTATTCTGCAAAATCTATCAGGTCGATTTTAAGAGGAAACAGTAGCGATCAACAGGTAGCGAAAACGCGTTCCAAGATTGCGGCTGTAATTTTGAATATTTTTCGGGATATTTGGCACACGTATTCGTAATATAATAAAGAATGGCGGTACAGAGCCCAATTTGAAAAATATATTAATATGTGGAAATTACTCTGTAATTAAATACAAAATTAAAAAAACGAGCCTGTACCGCCATTCTCTCTCTCTCTTCAATCCTGACCCCTCGGAGGGAGTGTAGTGGTCGACGTGATGTCGTGTATTGTCCGTCTCCAAAGATCTCTGTCTCTGGTCATTTCTTTTAATTCATGCAAAGGTCTTTTGCATATTCCTGTAATCTGATCGATCCATCTTGTTGGGGATCTTCCTCGTGATCTTCGGCCTTCCACCTTTCCTTGTATAATGAGTCTTTCCATGTTTTCTGTGTTGGCTCTCATAACATGTCCAAAGTATTTTAATTGTTGGAGATGGACTTTACTGGAGAGCCGTTGTCTAACTTTTAGCTCTCTTAAAATCGAATTATTTGTTCTATGGTCGGTCCAAGGAATTCGTAGCATTCGTCTCCAACGGAACATTTCAGTGGCGTCTATCTTTCTTCTTTCCGAATTTCTCAGGGTCCAAGATTCACATCCGTAAGTCAGTATTGGGAATATTAAGCAGTTGATCAACCTCATCTTTAACGCTCTTGAAATTTGACAGTCCTTCCATATTGTGGTCATTTTTGCTGTGGCGACTTTTGCTAGATCACATCTACGTTTTATTTCCTCCTGTAGTGACCCTGTGTTTGTGATTAATGATCCCAGATATAAGTATGAGTTCACAACCTCAAACCGATCAATTGTGGTTATATGTAGATGATTGTTATGTAGTCTGTCCACTATCATGATCTTTGTCTTTGATATGTTTAATTGCAGACCAAATATTTGACTTTCGTTTTCAACCAGTCGTGTAAGATCAATCAGCTCTGCTTGACTATTTGCAAGAAGGGCTGTGTCATCTGCGAAACGTAGGTTGTTTATTTTATGACCATTTATTGAGATGCCTTTTTCCCATCCTTTAAGTGCTCTTCTTATAATATGCTCTCCATATATATTGAATAATTGTGGCGATAGTATACATCCCTGTCTGACACCCCGTTCTGGATGAAATTCGTTTGAAAGTGTGTCAAGCACTTTAACTGATCCAGTAGTGTGTTCGTATAGTTCAGTTATAAGCGAAATAAGGTTTACCGCTATTAAGAAGAACAAAAAAATACCCTTTATTTAAATAAACTTTTTTATTTGATGCCTAGATTTTGTGTCATTTTGGAACTACTAGGCATCGGATAAAAAAGTTTATTTGAAGAAAGTGTATTTTTTTGTTCTTCTTAATGGCGGTACAGGCTCGTTATTTTAATATTGTATATAATTACAGAGTAATTTCCACATATTAATATATTTTTCAAATTGGGCTCTGTAGCGCCATTCTTTATTATATTACGAATACGTGTGCCAAATATCTCGAAAAAATATTCAAAATTACAGCCGCAATCTTGGAACGCGTTTTTGCTACCTGTTGATCGCTACTGTTTCCTCTTAATGAGATTTGGTGAACGATTTAAGTATGTGCATTTTCTAAGCGAATTACGAAGGTTGTAAGTGCAACCAAAGTGGTTGAAAAACATTGAATAAAAACAGGCTTATTTTGCCCCATTATTTTGTATTTATTGATATTTTGCAGAAAGGGTAATAATTTAAGACATTTTTAACCAGTCGTTTATACAAAATTCATTTATCTTTATTTTATTTCTGTACAACTTTGTTCCAAAATGAATCGTTTTAAAGTTATATTCAAAGAAAGTAGAAAAAAATCGATGTTTTTCAAAATTTTTAATTTTAATATTTTAATTTTTTTATTAATGTTCTGGGCATATTTGAGAAGAAGCGTAAGTCAATTATTATTATTGAAGTTGTCACCTAACTTTATCTGCAAAAATCCGAATGCCACCTCACACATCCAAAAATAGACGTTTTTTCACAGATCAGCCCTGGTCTAATTATTTGTATTAAGTTTTAAAAAAAATTATCGAGATTTTTTATATCAAGCCAATTACATATAATTTCTTCAAAACTGTTAGCTTCTTCTTTATTATTTGAAGAATATAACGACACTTTTAGGAAGGGATTTTATTGAAAGTTGATTAAAGCAAGACCGTCAAATCTTCTAGGACACACTCTGTATATCAAACAGCAAAAATAAACCTATATCTGGAGGTCAAAAGAGCAAGAATTGAAAAACTTTATTTTCATTAGATATCTATTCAGTTTGATGTATCGTGCACCCAAATGTATCTAGGTGCATATTCATTCAATTTCTGGCAACCAATTGGCAGATAATTTCATTCAATATTGACAAATTTGAATTTATGGTGGATACATTTGGCGCATTCGCCAATTCTTGATATCGAGTTGGCGGGTACAAGTGTGCATTCACCAGAAATTATATCTGTTTAGTCAGCGATTCTCAATCTGTGGTACATGTACCACTGGTGGTAGGTATACATTTCATTACTTGCGGTGGTACACAAAACACAAAAAAAATTAAAATAATAGTACTTAGTAAGTCTTCATAATACACTATAAAAATACAGGGTGTAACAAAAATACAGGTCATAAATTAAATCACATATTCTGGGACCAAAAATAGTTCGATTTTACCTTAGTACAAATGGGCACATAAAAAAAGTTACAGCCCTTTGAAGTTACAAAATAAAAATCGATTTCTTCCAATATATCGAAAACTATTTGAGTTTTCTTATTGAAAACGGATATATTAAAATCTTAAAGAAAATAATAGTGAAATTTGTGCACCCCATAAAAATTTAATGGGGGTTTTGTTCCTTTAAACCTCCCCCCCCCCCAAACTTTTGTATGTACGTTCCAGGTAAATTATCATTGTGGCACCATTAGTTAAACCCAATGTTTTTAAAACGTTTTTGTCTCTTAGTAATTTTTCGAAAAGCTAGTTTTTATCGAGATATTTTGAATATTTGTCAAATCCACCGCATATTTGTATACTGTTAAGTACGATTATTATATAGAGACCCGATAATAATATGAAAATTTATTTATAAATTACAGATTGAGGTATATTTTTAACCATATTAAAAAAGAAGCCACATCTCGATAAAAGGTGCCTTATCGGAAAAATACTATGAGGCAAAAAAGTTTTAAAAACGCTGTATTCAACTAGTGGTACCGCAATAATAGTTTAATTGGAACGTACACAAACATTTGGGGGGGTTAAAGGCACAAAACCTCCATAAAATTGTTATGTAAACATATTAAAAAAGAAGCCGCGTCTCGATTAAAACTGGTTTATCGAAAAAATACTAAGAGGCAAAAAAGTTTCAAAAACATTGTGTTTAACTAACGGTACCACAATAATAATTTAATTGGAATGTACATAAAAGTTTGGGGGGTTTAAGGGAACAAAACCCCCATCAATTTTTTATGGGTGCACAAATTTCACTATAATTTCCTGCCATAGTAATGCCACATGTCCATTTTCATTAAAAATCTCCAATAGTTTTCGATATATCGGAAAAAAATCGAGTTTCATTTTGTAACTTCAGAGGGCTGTAACTTTTTTTGTGTACATATTTGTACTAGGGTAAGTTAGGTTCAATCGAACCATTTTTGGTTCCAGAATATGTAATTTAATTTATGACCTGTATTTTTGTTACATCCTGTATACATATGTGGTACCAAAAATAATAAAAAGAACTGTAGGTGGTACATGACTCAAAAAGTTTGAGAACCGCTGGTTTAGATCAATGCTATTGTTTACAGAGGATATTCGTAATAGTAGGGGAGCCTTGGATGCTAAATGTGCAGTTACTAAAGCTAGACTATTTAGAGCTAGTCTATTATAAAGTTTTAGGCTAAATAAATTAGGCTGTTATAAAGCTAGACATTTACCTATTATAAATACCTAGCTATTATAAACCGACATCAGGACCAACTAGTTCCAAAGGTCACTGCTAAAGCATGTTATTTTCTGGAGTTTGGAAGGTCTTTGGCTACCAGGTGTACTTGGGGGGTCGGTTCTGATGTATTATTGTTCAGCGTCCCTAAAAACCCTAACAAAATCTGGCCCTTAATACACTTATTTTAACATGTTTTTGCACTTGTGGATGCATCTTATGCATTTTAAAATGCGACTAGACATTTATACCCATTTTTCGATAGTAGACTTTTTTCCTGACATCATCCTGAACACAATGCAAAAAGTTGTAAGTCTCTAGATGCTGTATTTAAAAATCGATTTATTTTGTGCTAAATGCCCTTGTTTATGCGCCATGGGGATAGGGACCTATTGGATTGGGAAGATTAGGTTAAAAAAAGTTAAGTTTTCCATTTTAGTGGTATTTCCCATTTTTTAATTTAATTTTCCATTTCCAAAAAATCGTTTTTCCAATTAGAGCGCCATCTATCCATAATTCAAAAAAATTACTCGAATAAAATTTACTTATTTTTACTTAAGGAATCCAAACCTACAATAAAAAAATGGGGGGTCCCTATTTAAGATTTTAAAGTAACCTCCACCCCACCTCCGTGGGGGTTCGTGTTTGGTGTCATTCGATAGATTTTTGAAAAATATTGAACACGTATTTTTCAGTTTTTCGATCTGATGTTCATTACGCGAAATATCGCGGAGTTCCTATTTAAAATTTTAAAGTTACCCCCACCCCCCTCCGTGGAGGATCGTGTTTGGTATCATTGGACAGATTTTTGAAAAATATTGAACACGTATTTTTCAGTTTTTTGATCTGATGTTCATTTGTCACCGCTCAAATCGTCAGATTTTTTAAATATACACTGTTCTTCATGTACTTCACTAACCTTGTCTTAATCTGACGTTTTAGAGTTTTTATAAGGATAGATTTTTTTTTACGGACTACCCCCAACGCACGCCCCTGTATTAAGAGTCCTTAAATATGGTAGGCGTCATTTACATGATACAAAGTTTCTCCCCATGTGATTTTGTGACGCGCTCGAGTAACGCGCAAAATCCCCGCTTGGGCTCCCCTACCATAAATTCCCTTCACCGACATTCTTCAAATGACCTTTACACATGTAAAGGTTATTTTATTTATGCTCACGTGACTTACTTTATACAAAAGTGCCCCCTAAGAACATCAGGTGTCTCTCCACGTGAATAACTGAAACATTTCTTAGGGTAAATATAAAGAAAAAAGGTTATAGCATATCCAATATGTTTTTGATGCAGTCGATTATTGGCTTTCGTAATTATGCAGAGAGAAAATATATTTAATTTATTTGAAGAATATCACAATCAAGTACAACAGAGATAAATCGATAAGTTTCATTAATAAGGGAGTCAATTAAGTTTTTGCTTATAGGGGAGTGCAATTAGAACGAAAACATGCATTGTTTCGGAAAAATTCAAACAAGCTTATATTTTTCTAAAACTTTTTTTGTTAGTTTATATACATGTTAAAGTAAGAAGTTCTACTCGCAGATTTGGCACTCGCAGATTTGGCCGCTTATTGTTTATTAATTGTTTAAACAATAACAATTGTTTTGTATAAATAATTTTAAAAATATAGTTGAATTAATCATTTTACTTTGATCAAATATGTTTCTATTTTGTTTTTGATTATGCTGAATTCGAATATGGCATTACAATTTGAAAATTCTTATACAGAAGCTCTTATACAGTATGTCTGCGTCGCTAGGAACCACATGGAAAAATTTTTTATTATCAATATTACGAAAAAAAATTATTCTTCATAAAATGCTCTGGATAGTCAAAAATCTAAAACTCAACCATCAGATATCAAATTTTATCAATATTATACGAGTTAAGTATGACAAAAATATGAATTCCGTTAAAGAGTAAAGTACCTTTATATTCCAGAATATCAAAAAATGCTACTAGAAAAAGTTGTTTGAAATTAAAAACTATGTTTTAATATACAATTACATCATTCTAATCGAAAAAAAAATCATTTTTTTCTCAAATGACGGATACCCATTATCATTTTATTACAATTAGGTATGATAACTATTTTATTATCAATTTTACGAAAAATTATTCCTTATAAAATGCTCTACCTGGTCTAAAATCTAAGATGCAACCATCAGATATCAAACTTTTTTAATTTTATACGAGGTATGTAAAAAAGAGTTAAATGCATTTATTATTCACAATATTTTAATTAGAAGGATGTAATTGAACACTGAAACAAATTTTTTAATTAGAAACAACTTTTTTTAATAACAATTTTCGATATTGTGGTATATAAAGGTACTTGAGTGAAATTCATATTTTTTGACATCCCTCGTATAAAATTAATAAAATTTGATATTTGATGGTTGCATCTTAGATCATATATGATGCGGAGTATTTTATAAAGAATAGCTTTTTTCGTAAAACTGATATTTCGAACTGATTTCGTAAAATAAAAAAGTTATCAGTAGGTTCCAAGTTACGCAGACATACAAAAGAACTAAAAAATTATTTTTTTGTGAACATTTATTATTTTTGAGGCTTATTATTACATGTATTTTAGGTAAGTTTTACAGAAAAAAGTTTTGATCACTATCTATAAACATTTTTTAGCTGGTAATTTTCGGTTTTTGTATTACATTTTTGTTATCTTTCTTAATTTTCTCAAAAAGAAATAGTCTATCTTATTTCTAAAGGAAAACAATTTAGAGCATTTTAAATATTACATCCTAAGCTTAAAAAAAGGACCTATAAAATTGTAATAGATCTGTTCAAATTTGAGTAATACCGTCTTAAAGTGGTGGTTTTCAGACGTATCATTTGAATTAAATTTTTGAGATTTTTTTTGAATGAAACATCGTTTAGTAAGATGTTTGAAAGGTAAGTTGTGCAAAAGTGAGAATTTTATAGGAAAAATTGTGTTAGTTACACATTTTTAAATCATGTTTAAACAAAATTCATGTAAGTCTCACTTTCCGCCCACACCGTACTTATGCCCATACATTTTATTTATTTTTATTATAACCATAAGATATCTTAATTATTCTTCTTTCATGTCCATTTGGGAAAATTTCATTTGATCCATTAGTCAGAGAATTACATGAAAATAACTCAACCGTGCACTTCTCCGAACGCTAGTTTACAGTGCGCCAATGTTTGTAAGAAGGGTGACTTTAGCGTTATAAATAAAAAATTATAGAATGGTCAAGTCAATGGTGTTTTAATGGTCAAGTCAATTTTTTTCTAAAATTTATATTTTTGGAGTTATTTAAAAAAACATCTAATTTCGCAGTTCATTTGTTTAATAAAAAATGAAGCACCCACTTCTCGAGTGGAACTTTTTGATATGTTGTTTATTAAACATTTCTTAATGCAATTACAAAAAGTTCTATCTTGTTTGATTTTTTCCGAAGTGAAAATCTATATGCACTCCCCTATTACGGAAAAAATCAAACAAGAGAAAACTTTTCATAATTTCATTAAGAAATGTTTAATAAACAACATATCAAAAAGTTCTACTCCAAAAGTGAGTGCTTCACTTTTTGTTAAACAAATGAACTGCGAAATTAGTTGTTTTTTTTAAATACCTACGAAATATTAAGCTATTTTAAGAGGAAACAGTAGCGATCAACAGGTAGCCAAAACGCGTTCCAAGATTGCGGCTGTAATTTTGAATATTTTTTCGAGATATTTGGCACACTTTTTCGTAATATAATAAAGAATGGCGGTACAGAGCCCAATTTAAAAAATATATTAATATGTGGAAATTACTCTGTAATTAAATACAATATTAAAAAAACGAGCCTGTACCGCCATTAAGAAGAACAAAAAAATACACTTTCTTCAAATAAACTTTTATCCGATGCCTAGATTTTGTGTCATTTTGGAACTACTAAAATTTTTTATTTCATTAGTAGTTCCAAAATGACACAAAATCTAGGCATCGGATAAAAAAGTTTATTTGAAGAAAGTGTATTTTTTGTTCTTCTTAATGGCGGTACAGGCTCGTTTTTTAATATTGTATTTAATTACAGAGTAATTTCCACATATTAATATTATTTTTCAAATTGGGCTCTGTACCGCCATTCTTTATTATATTACGAATACGTGTGCCAAATATCTCGAAAAAAATATTCAAAATTACAGCCGCAATCTTGGAACGCGTTTTGGCTACCTGTTGATCGCTACTGTTAGGCTATTGATTATGTATTTTAGAAAGGAACTACAACGTTAACGCGGTTTTATTATTTCATATAGTCAATGGACCTCTAAATATTAAAAACCCGCGGAGTGCTACCATTTAAAGGGGTGCGTTTTTGAGAAAGGGGTGAATTAGTCCCTAGGCACAGGGCGAATTAGGGTGAGTTCTATGCACTTTTGGTACAAACACATCTACAGCAAAATTGTTCCAGGTTAAATTTACTATCCAAACATCACATTTTAAAGTCAAAAATATTTCTTTTTACAAAAATATATTCAACAGAAAAGCAAGAAAAAAACACAAAAGATAGCAATTTTGCTTTTTGGCCCATAACTTTTTTCCACGAGGATATAGGTATAGACATTTTTTCACAGGAAAAAAACTTCCATCCATACTCTTTAAAATGACGTTTAGAGGAAGTCTCTATGATTTATGGTTTCCAAAACAGGATTTTTTAAAGTTCGCAACTCACAGCGATTTTGGCCCATTTTTCTTGTTACTTCTCAAACATTGTTCTGTAACTTTTTTCTACGTAGCTTTAGGTATATGCACATTTAATAGGAAGAAAAGTCGATTACCTTTAAAACAGTCTATCGTAAGAGGCTGTATGACTATTTTTAAGCAAGATATGGTTGTTCAAAGTTTTATACTTGTAATGATTTTTGATATATTTTACGATTATTTTTAAATTTAACATTATAACTTTTTTTACTGTATATGTAGGTATATACATTGTCTAATAAAAAAGAAAGCTTATTTTCTTTACTTTAAAATGGTGTATCGTAAAAAATTATGGGACTATTTTTAAATACGATATAAAAATGTGACATATTATACACATGCAATAGGTCCCACTAAAGTGGAACCATATGGAAAACTTTTTTATTATTAACTTTATAAAAAAATTATTCTTTATAAAATGCTCTATATAGTCTAATACCTAAGATGCAATAATCAGATATAAATTTTTATCAATAGTGTACGAGGTATGTTAAAAAATATGAATTTCGCTTAAGAGTAAAGTACCTTTATATTTCATAATATCGAAAAGTGTTATTAAGAAAAGTTATTTGGAATTAAAAATTATGTTATAATATGCAATCATATTTTTCTAATTGAAAACAATAAAAAAAATTTAAATTTTTCTCAAATTACGGATAATCTTGGATATCTTATGGATATCGTGTTTAAAAATTGTCCTAGAATTTTTTGCAATACACCATTTTAAAGTAAAGAAAATAAGCTTTTTTTATTTCACAATGTATATACCTAAATATACAAGAAAAAAAGTCATAATGATAATTTAAAAAAATAATCATTAAAAATATAAAAAATCATTAAAAGTATGAAACCTTGAAAAAGCATAACTTGCTTAAAAAGAGCCTTATAACCTTATACAGTAGACCAACTTCTTAAAGGTAATTGACTTCTCTTTCTACTAAATGTACCATTGCATATACCTAGAAATGCGTAGGAAAAAGTTACAGAACAATGTTTGCGAAATAATGGGGAAAATTACACAAAAATGCTGTGAGCGGAGAACTTTAAAAAATCCTATTTCGAAAATTATAAATCTTAGAGAATCATACCAAACTTCATTTTAAAGAGGAAGGATCGAAGTTATTTTCTGTTAAAGCAATGCCTATACCTATATCCCTGTGCAAAAAAGTTATGGGGCAAAAAACAAAATTGCTTTCTTTCGTGTTTTTTTCTTGCTTTTCTTTTGAATATATTTTTGTAAGAAAAACTATTTTTGACATTAAAATAAAATATTTCGATTGTAAGTTTAACCTGGAGCAATTTTACTGTAGACGTGTTTGTACTAAAATTGCATAGAATTCACCCTAATTCACCCTGTGCCTAGGGACTAATTCACCCCTTTCTCAAAAAGGCACCCATTTAAATGGTAGCACTCCGCGGTTTTTTATAATTTAGAGGTCCATTGACCATACAAGACAATAAAATCCCGTTAACGTTGTAGTTCCTTTTAGCTCTCTTATTTTGAACATAATCAATAGCCTATGTATCACCTTAATATAATTCTTTAAATAATTAATCAAATTCATCCAATTGAATACCTCGGTCATATTATGAGACATGATAATATCGTATACTCCAACTGATAATACAAGGTAGACTAACATCGATCGAGTTATTCAGAAACGCTGCAAACAAAATTAAAATTGCTATGATGATAGCTAACGTTCGCAACGGACAAGGCACATGAAGAAGAAAAAGTCATGATTTTATACTTCCTGTCGCAAGTACAATGTTTCATTTATCATTACTAAATATTGAAATACATTTGGTTTTATGATTACTTAAAGAGTATAAGACGAAAGAAGCACGTTACACCTCTTGGATCATGAGAAATCTAATAGATGGCCGTAAAATCCATAGCGGTATCACACGAAGCGGATTTAGTTAACATAATCGACAAGCGTTTTATTTAATATCTTTGGCGGCAGAGATAAAAGAAGAGGACAATAAAAATATTTCTTAGATCCAATGACGGTAAACATGCGCCTGTATTATGAAAACATATTTTTTCTACGGCTGTGCTAAAAGAGCCCGCCACTTTCACGCAAGCATTTCGTTTCCGAAAGTTGCACTTTCCCGCACGGCGTGCGTGAAAGTAAATTTTCCCGCACGGCGTGCGGGAAAACTAAAAATGCGGGTAAAATACCTTGTAATATGCCAATATAATATTATAATACATGCAATAAACTAATATTTAGATATTATTTACTAATTTATTTCAAATTTATCTAATTGTGTTCATGTTTTAATGAAATTAGCGCGATTATTTCATTCATAGGAGATTCTGACCAATAGAAAGCTACAGAAATAAAAATTAAACTGATTATTTTTTGATGATTTTAACTTCCAATCGTATAGTAAGATATTTGATCACGTGTTTAATTCTGTCCAATCATATTAAAATTATACTGAGAATTATCTGCTGTAGAAAATTACCGATAGAATTTTTTTAAGTAGATTGTTTCTGTTTAATGGCAACCAGTTTCCTAGTTTTGACAACTGTCACATTTAAGAAAATATCCATAATATACGTATTAAAAAATAATCTTACGAATATCACACGACAGTAAGAATAAATAAGAAAATAATGCTTCATTTTTACTCAAATTTGTTGTCATTGGGCAATAGCCACTCGAGCCCTGCGGGCTGTCGTGTCTATTGCCAGACAACAAAATTTCGAAAAACTGTCGGATTATTTTCAGTTTATTCTCACTCTCTTGTGATATTATACCCGATAATTTTTGATAATATCCCGTCGTCAAGTATATTACGTCAGATGCCCTTCGTTGCTACGACAAAATACATTCAGTGACATTAATGACAATTAATGTTTTAAAAATTATAAAGACTTTAAACCGTCAAATATTTATAACAACTGTGTGTTTAATTGTACTAATTTGTACTTACATAAATAAATTACAATACAATTTTGGTTTTGAACAGTTTTATTCATGAAATAATCGCAACAAATTGCACTCGATCTCTAAAATTATTATCGAATTTTTGCCCTCGTGACACTTTGACATAATTTCACTCCCCTTCGGGTCGTGAAATTAAAACTGTCAAAGTGTCACTCGGGAAAAATTCGATAATTTTAGAGCTCTTGTGCAATTACAACTGATAATTCGATGAAATAAAATAATTTTGACATGATATTTAAAAGTCAGATCAGTAGACAATAGGTTTGTTCTAGCAAACAGTCAAACTAGTCAGAAACCGTCAGCAAACAGTTGGTCAGTGAGAGAACATAATACAGTCACCAGTGCTATCCCCTCTACTCGCGCTGGTCCACTATTCGCTGATGGTTTCAAACCGTTTGAAACTGATGCTAGAACAAACCTATATATGTTTTGATTTAATAGTTACAATGGTTTTGAATCGTCGTCATGGAAACCAATATCGTCGTCGTGGTAACCCATTAGATTGAAAGTTTCGGTTTTGACAACCTTGTCAAAGAATTAATTTGTGTACTTTCACTTCTAAATAAAAATTGATATAACTCTATTTTTGTGGCTTTTTTTCCAAACGTACGGCCCTGGAAAAAATATTGTTCCTAACTCATGCGGAAAGTGTCTTCTCTTCCCCGGACTCGACTGCTTGCCCGAACTCCGCTATTGCGTCGTTCGGGTCAACGACAGTCTCGTGCGTGAAAGTATCACTTTCCGCACTAGTTAGGAAAATAACTATTTCGATTATTTTCAATCAAGCTGTAATACAAGCTTTCCAGAAAAATCTTAATTAAAGTAGACTGTTAAAATTAAATGTCTTTTGTTGGAACTATGGATGGAACATTTTCTGTATATTATTTTCCTATTGCCTTTTCTCAGTTTCTCTTCTTTCTCTGGTTCTTATTTCCATATATTCTTTGTGTTCTTGATTTATTTTATGTATGGCCTTTTTACACTCGTTATCGAATCTTTCTCTTTTTGTTTTTTCTTTGTCTGGCTATAATCTTTCTTGCTGCATCAATTACTTTTGTTTTGATTTACTCCCAATCTTCTTCGATGTCTAGACTGCCTGTATTTTGTCAGTGTTTGTGTTACTTCTGTCTCATAGTTCTGTTTGAAATCGTGATGTGTATTCCACGAATATACGACTGTTTTGGATTATCGCGACAACGAATATTTTAGTGTGCAACATAAGAAGTACGAAAGTATTTTGTTATAATAATTACTCCAATAAACAACAATATAATTTGCAATTTACATTCGTTCGTTGTCGCGATAATCCAAGAGGTCGTGGCCGTATTCGTGGAATGGGGTATACCTAGGGTTACCATAATTTATTAAGGCCAAATCCGAATGTAAAATGTGAATTTGACTGTGTTGCTACCTCTACATTGTACATATATGAGAAATGCATCTAGCACTTACTCATTACACTAGTCATTACACTAGGTTTGTTCCAACCCGTCACAAAACCGTTCTTGAACCGTTACGAGTGTGCTCAGTAACGAAAATGTGTAACTGCGCATAATTATTCATTATTGCGCATGCGCGTAACGATTCAAGAACGGTTTTGTATCGAGTTTGAACAAACCTACTAACTCAACTATAGTGCAGTCACTGAAGGTTTTCACCTCAGATTTCGTTGAACCTCCATCGATTTTCATGAAAATTGGTGAGTAATTAGAGGATACCTCAAGGAACAAAAGTGACATGATGCCATCTTGCGCTTTTACCCTGGGGGTGGATACGACCCCTTCTCGGGGGTGAAAATTATTTTATTAAAAATAATACCATAAGTCGATAGAGGGACAAATTATAAGCAAAGTTTGTTATATAAAGTTATTAAAATAAATCAACACTTTTTGAGTTATTAAAGACCAACGATTTTATTTTTTCATAAAAAATGCATGTTTTAAATCGGTTTTTCACGTATAAATCAAAAACTATAAGCTTTCACAAAAAAGTTATTATTACTGAAATTGAAGATAATAAAAAATTGAATACATTCCTCATATAAAGAACTAAACTAATGCATGTTCAAAATGAGTTATTGGCAATTTAATGTGTATTTTTTTCGACGAGTACTCAAATCTAAGTATTCAAGCTTAAATAACGGGAAAACGATGCAATATATAAAATATTCCTGTTAAACATTTGCCAAAGTACTTCGGAATACCTATCAAATGAGCTTCAGAACAAGTTAGTAGCGTCAAAATTAAGCAAGTTATAATGAAAATAAAAGAACCGTTTCGAATTTTTTAGGAAAAAGTGAAAAATAAAACATACGCCATTTCCACAAAAATTAAAATTTATAGTAATCCTTACAAGAACTTCTTTATATTAGCATAAGTAATGTGTTCGATAATTTTGACCGGTTTAGAATGCATATTTTTGAAAAAAAGATATAATTTAAAAAAATCATAATTTTTAAAATTATTGTCATTCTCATATTCTTTTGATAATAAGTCCAAAAATACTCAATATACGTAAAAAATTATAAATACCCAAATTTTAGTTTTTTCTGTGCCAAATATATTATCTGTTTTAGTGTTTCCATAGGGTAAAAAATAACCGAGATAGAAACGTTTAAATCTTAAATTTTGCTGTGGGAACCATGCAACCTGGGTCATTTAACCTTTTATTTTTAAAACAGTAAGGGGTTTAAAAGATTAGGTTTAACGTGTTTAAATAGCACTTGGAATCAACTTTTAAACAGTTTTTAGACGAACCTGATATCGTTAACACGAACGGAGTTATTAAAAAAAACAATAACATTTTTTGGAAAAATTTTTAAAAGATAAATCATAAAAAAATTTTGGAGCATAAATTTTAACGCTATCAAGATGTTCGGGGGCTCATTTAATAGATATTTTTAAGTAATTTGACAAATGTTTAATAAGTTTATGTTATAAAATGCATCAATTTCCCGTTATTTCAGAGAGTTTTTTACTCGCCGAAAAAATTACATTCAATTACCTATAACTCACTTTTAGTTAACACTAAAAGGTCTTTGTAGTAAGAGGTTTATTTAATTTTGTATTAGCTTCAATTTTGATAATATGTAATAACTTTTTTGTAAAAACTTATAGTTTTTGAGTTATTTATGAAAAATCGGTTAAAAACATGCATTTTTCTCACGAAAAATTAAAATCTTTGATCTTTAATAACTCAAAAAGTTTTGATTTATTTTAATAGGTTTATATAACAAATTTTGCTTGAAATTTGTTACTCTATCGAATTATGGGGTTATTTTTAATAAAATAATTTTCACCCTCGAGAAGGGGTGGTATCCACCCCCAGGGTAAAAGCGCAAGTTGGCACCATGTCACCTTTGTTCCTTGAGATATCCTCTAACCACTCACCAATTTTCATGCAAATCGATGGAGGTTCAACGAAATCGGAGGTAATAGCTCATATCCACCTTCAGTGACTCCACTATAACTGTCAACCGATTATTGTCTGCTCGTGCTTGTGAGCTGTTGACAACTTAAATATGTGCTGCGCAGAATGAAATTTCCCACCGTTGGGCCAAGTGTTTTCCATTTTTTCAGTTAAGACAAAAATCCGGACATTTCTCATATCCGGACGTCAATCCGGACATGTCTTTCAAATCCGGACTGTCCGGACGAAATCCGGACGTATGGTAACCCTAGGTATATCTCAATTTTTGTATATTTAGTTGTTTTGTCGTTTGTATTTTTGTATACACGAACTGAAAAGATATAAAATAGGAATCACTGCAGTACAAGAAACTAAATGGTTGGGAAAAGGTATCCGGGACACTAAAACACACACCATACTGTATAGCGGTAAAGATGAAGGAAATAAAGAATTTGGAGTAGCCTTTATCGTAGATAATAAAATGAAGCACCTGATAACAGATTTTCAAGCCATCAATGAAAGAATCTGCAAGCTTAGGATAAAAACGCATTTCTTTAACATAACCCTTATAAATGTACACAGTCCCACAAATGAACAGGAAGAAGACACTAAGGTAGCCTTTTATCAAGATCTAGAACGAATCTATGACTCAATACCAAGAAACGACATTAAAATGGTGATAGGCGACACAAACGCCAAGATCGGAAAAGAAGAAGAGTACATAGGGGTAATAGGGAAACATAGTTTGCATAGAGACACAAATGAGAATGGTCAGTTTCTAATAGATTTCGCAGCTGGAAAAAATATGATTATCAGTTCGACATGTTTCCCACATCGGGACATACATAAGGGCACTTGGATATCACCTGATGGAAACACAATAAATCAAATAGACCATATACTGACTGAAAAAAGAATGGCGACGAGTATATTAGATGTAAAAAGCAGACGTGGCGCAAACTGTGACTCAGACCATCTACTACTGCAGACACGGTTTAGATGCAAAATCAGTCGACAGGTAAAGGAAAAATATCCAAAACAAGAAAAACTAAACTTAGATAACCTAAAAGTCCCTGAGGTACAAGAAAGATTTGAGAGAACAGTGGATGAAAAATTAGTAGAAGAAAACAGAGCAGACTCCACAATAGAAAATCAATGGAACACCATAAGCAGTATCATACTAAACACAGCGAAAGAAGTCCTAGGAACAAAGACACAACGGAGAGAAGAAACATGGTTCGATGAAGAATGCAAACAAGCTATACAGGAAAGAAATGAAGCACATAAGAATTGCATACTCAGACGTACTAGAGAGAGAAAAACAGAATTTGAGAACAAAAGACGAAGAGCAGATAAACTGTGCAGGCAGAAAAAGAGAAAGTACGAAAACCAACGGATACTAAACATAGAGAGGGAGTTTAAGGAAAACGAAACACGTAGTGCATACCAACTTATTAAACATTTAAGACAGGGATACAAACCGAAGACTAGCCTCTGCAAAAATAAGAAGGGTGAAATCATTAGCGATATGGACGAAATTAAGATAACCTGGATGACATATTTTAAGGAAGTATTAAACAAAGGGGCACAACCACCATTACAACAGCAGAAGCAGCAGCAGGCACGGCAGGAGGTACAACAAGAGCTGGGGGAAGATGGAGAAGAAAATGAATTAACTAGACCCCCAACGCTAGAGGAGGTCCAAACGGCAATCCACATACAAAAAAGCCATAAAGCACCGGGAATAGATAAAATACCGGCAGAACTACTCAAGCAAGGAGGAAGGAATTTGACACAACAGATGTACCAGCTAATACGAGAGATATGGATAGAAGAAGAAATCCCCCAACAATGGAAGAAAAGTATAATCTGCCCTATTCATAAAAAAGGAGACAAACTGTTGTGTCAGAATTACTCTTTACTTTGTTCGGGATACAAAATATTCACAAACATCCTTAATCGAAGACTTCAACCTCTCACGGAAAAAATCATCGGGGAATATCAAGCAGGGTTTAGGCAAAATAGATCTACCATTGACCAACTATTTACAGTTAAACAAATACTAGCCAAAGCATGGGAATATGACATGGACGTTTACAATCTCTTTGTAGATTTTAAACAAGCCTATGATTCAATAGATAGAACAATTCTACCTAATATATTGGAAGAATTTGGCATACCATCAAAATTAATACGACTAGTGCAAATGACAATGACAGAAACAGAAGCACAGGTATGTATTCAAGGACAGATCACTGATGCGTTTACGATAACGCAAGGACTGAAACAAGGCGACGGACTGGCTCCAACGCTTTTTAATCTTGTTCTTGAATATGTAATTAGACGGTTGACGGTGAGCGGAAATAACGTAATTACAAACAAATCTACCCAATTAGCAGCATACGCAGATGATATAAACATAATGAGCAGAACAATGAATGCAGCGGAAGAAACCTACGTTGAGTTGAAACAGAGTGCAGAAGCAGTAGGGCTAGCAATAAATACAAATAAAACAAAACTACTCATACAAGCCAGATCAAATAGACCGGCGCAACAACACTTTATTGACTATATAGAACATGTGAATAGATTCACGTACCTAGGAATGGATCTGGTTGCAAGCAATGAAGAAGAACCGGAAATAAATAGAAGGCTTGTGCTGGCAAATAAAGCCTATTTCGCGATGGGCCACATATTCAAATCGCGAGACGTACACCGGAAAACAAAACTCCGGGTATATAAAACAATAATCAGGCCCATAGTAAGTTGTGACTGCGAAACATGGGTGGTGACACAGAAATCTGCCAATGCATTAGATGTCTTTGAAAGAAAAGTGTTATGTAGGATACTGGGCCCAATAAGTGAAAATAACAACTGGCGAATTAGGTATACTAGAGAAATATAAGAGCAATATAGCGAACCAACTCTAGCACAATACACTAAACTGCAGAGATTACGGTGGGCAGGGCACGTGGTCCGCATGCATGAGAATAGAATCCCCAGAAAATTGCTGAATGCAAGAATGCAGGGAAGAAGACCTGTTGGAAGACCTAAAAAGAGATGGGAAGACGAAGTCGATGAGGATGCCAGGAACTTCCTGGGAACGCGTTCATGGAAAAGAACAGCGGTAAATCGAAATGATTGGAGAAGCTTGTTGAAGGAGGCCAAGGCTCGATTTGGGCTGTAGTGCCATTGGATGGATGGATTTTTGTATATTTCTTGTCTGTCCCTCCCGTATGTTTGAATTCTGCATCTACGTTACTCCAAGAAATTATCGCGCCCCCTTAAAAATGGGTCATTTTTGATGTCTCGAATTTCCTAAACCTGTTGTCCGATTTAAGTGATTTTTTAATATGTTATAGCCATATTCTTTAACAATATCGCTGTAATAAAGTTGTTGCTACACTGGTAAATTGTCACTGTATACAGGGTGTACCAATCAAACTGTGTTTTTTGTCGAAAGTTCACCACACCCTGTGGAATATTCTAGCATCTATAAAATACTGAAATTAAAACCCAACTATAGCCTCAGATTTTCTTAACATTATTTTTTTGTGTTCATTCGCTTATGTTGGATAATAAAAAAGTTAGGTACTTTAACAACTAGCCATGTTCTTCATCAATTACAGTGTGATTCTAAATAAATGCGGCAGATTTTAAGGGGTAATTCTGCATGAAAAAATAATGGCAGTTTGTTTTATAAACATATGTCCGCAAATGCTTCGTTTCCGAGATACGGGATGTTGAAATTGTTCTTACAAGCTGACGATTTATTTATTGCTCCAAAACCGGTTGAGATATACAATTGAAATTTGGTAGGTTTTAAGAGGTAGTTATCGCGCATTGTTTGACATACAATTAAGAACCTACATACAATTTGACATACAAATAAGGATATGGTCAGATCCGCAGCAAGCTCCTCTACGGCTCTTTACATCTTGTATACTTGTTGCACCCTTTTTGTCTATCAAGACATGATCAATTTAGTTGGCAGTTGTTCCACCAGGCATAATCCATATCGCTTTATGTATATCGCAGTGTGGGAAAAAAGTCAAGATGATAATCATGTTTTTTTTACTGGCAAAGTTGATAAGTAATTTTCCGTTTTCATTGGTGTTTTGTTGAAATGAATGTATATACCCTATTCCACGAATATACGACTGTGTTGGATTATTTCGACAACGAATATTTTATTGTGCAAAATATGAAGAACGAAAATAAATTGCAAATTACATTGCTGTATATTGGAATAATTATTAGAGCCATTTACTTTCGTACTTCTTATGTTGCACACTGGAATATTCGTTGTCGCGATAATCCAAAGCAGACGTATGTTGGTGGAATGAACCATACCAATGGTTCCTAAAAAAAGAGTTCTTCTTTGCCTATCTCGGTGAGCTAGCGTATACTTCCTCTAGCTGTTCGTAGGACAGTGTATGTTAATTATTGAGAGGTTAAAGAATGTGGTTTTTATTTACATTCTTAGAGACCGAGAAACGAATGAGAATGAAAAAGGTGCAGAGACCACCAGAAGAAGAAGAAGAAGTTTAATTACTTTTAATGGGAAATAAGCCACAATTTTACCAAAAAAATGATTTTATTAACGTTTCGAAGCCCAAATAGGGTTTCGTTGTCAAAATACAAAATACTACTGTATTTTGTATTTTGACAACGAAACCCGATTGGGGCTTCGAAACGTTAATAAAATAATTTTTTTGGTAAAATTGTGGCTTATTTCCCATTAAAAGTAATTGATTATAAAGATGCCACAAGAAAATAGCTTCAGAACAACAAGAAGAAGATTGGAGTGATATTTACATATTTTGACGTAAGTAGTTGTAGATTAACAGAATTGATGACACGGGTATATTGCCAACTGATTGGTTTAGGTCGACTTTCGTCACTATACCTTGAATACGAGTGGCTTGACTAAGACAAAAGCCCAGTTCAAAATCCAGATACTGATACAAGGATCATGTCCAACACCACAAGTCAGAGCCGCGTTTAGGCCAATTGACGCCCTAGGCAATTCTCTAGTAGCCGCCCTTCAAACATGTACCATTTTTTGCGAAAAAAAAAGCAAAAATTTTTATTTAAATAAGAATACACTAAAAATGGATTTAAACTACGATGTTTATATACCTACAATAGAAAAAATTGTCATTCAAGTTCGATCACATCAGAGACTTCTTTTCAAAAAAAATTTTGTTAATAAAAAATTATTTTTTATTCTTGACATTTTCGAAAATGACCTTTCAGCGGACATGTTGCCAACTGGGAAGCACAAATAAATGTGCAAAGCAATGTCAAAATTAGGGAAAATATCTTTCAATCCACTTAGTGCAGTCACTAAAAGTTTTACCTCCGATTTTGTTAAACTCCATCGATTTTCACGAAAATCGGTGAGTAGTTAGAGGATACCTCAAGGAACAAAGTTGACATGATGCCAACTTGCGCTTTAACCGTGGTGGTGAAAACTACCACTTTACGTGTGGGTGAAAAGAAATACCATAAATCGATAGAGAGACAAATTATAAGCAAAATTTGTTATATAAAGTTATTAATATAAATCAATACTCTTTGACTTATTAAAGATCAAAGATTTTATTTTTTCGTAAAAAATGCATGTTTTAAAGCTGTTTTTCACGTATAACTCGAAATTTGTAAGCTTTTACAAAAAAGTTATTATTACCAAAATTGAAGATAATAAAAAGCTGAATACACCACTCACTAAAGAACTAAACTAATGTTAATTCAAAGTGAGTTATGGGTAATTGAATGTATATTTTTTCGACGAGTACTCAAATCGTAAGTATTCAAGCTTAAATAACGGGAAAACGATGCATTTTATAAAATATACCTGTTAAGCACTTGTCAAAGTACTTCGGAGTACCTATCAAATGAGCTCCAGTAGAAGTTAATATCATCACAATTAAGCAAGTTATGATGAAAATAAGAGAACCATTGAGAACTTTTTAGGAAACAGTGAAAAATAAAACACGCCATTTCCACAACAATCAAAATTTATAGTAATCCTTAGAAGAATTTCTTTATATTAGCATAAGTAATGATTTCAACAAATTTGGCCAGTTTAGAATGCACATTTTTGAAAAAAGATGTAATTTAAAAAATTCGGAATTTTTAAAATTATCGTAATTTTTATTTTCTTTTGATAATAACTCCAAAAATACTCAATATACGTAAAAAGTGATATATGTATGACCAAATTATAGTTTTTTCTGTATCAAATATTTTACCTTTTTACTATTTCTGTAGGGTAAAAAATAAGCGAGGTAGAAACGTTTAAAGCTTAAATTTTGCTGCGAGAACCATGTAACCGGGCCATTTAACCTTTTGTTAAAAAAAAAATAAGGCGTCTAAAAGATTAAATTCAACGTGGTTTAATAGCCATTAAAATTAACTTTCAAATGGTTTTCAGGCAAACCTGATATCGTAACAATTAACGGAGTTATTAAAAAAAAACAATAACTTTTTTGGAAAAATTTTTAAAAGATGAATTTTGAAAAATATTTGGTGCATAAATTTTAATGCTATCAACTTGTTCGGGGGCTCATTTGATATCTATTTCTAAGTACTTTGACAAATGTTTAATAAGGTTATGTTATAAAATGTATCATTTTCCCGTTATTTAAGCTTGAATACTTAGATTTGGGTACTCGCCGAAAAAAATATACATTCAGTTACCTATAACTCACTTTTAGTTAACATTAAAAGGTTTTTCCTGTAAGGAGTATATTTCGTTTTCTATTAGCTTTAATTTTAGTAATTATAACTTTTTTGTAAAATCTTATAGTTTTTGAGTTATTTATGAAAAATCGGTAAAAAACATGCATCTTTCTTACGAAACATTAAAATCTTTGATGTTTAATAACTCAAAAAGTATTAATTTATTTTAATAACTTTATGTAACAAATTATGCTTAGAATCTGTCCCTCTATCGAATTCTGGGGATATTTCTAATAAAATAATTTTCAGCCCCGAGAAGAGGTGGCATCCATCCTCAGGGTAAAAGCGTAAGTTGAGACCATGTCACCTTTGTTCCTTGAGATATCCTCTAACCACTCATCAATTTTCATGCAAATCGATGAAGGTTCAACGAAATCGGAGGTAATAGCTCATATCCACCTTCAGTGACTGCACTAATTCTTTAAATATTAAGATATGTCAATTGGTGATTTTATTGTGGTATCCAAATCGCCCTTTAAGTGAATGCCTTCATGTATGAATGATGTATCTTGGTCATCTTTATTTTGTATCAGATTTTCAGCTTCTTTAATAATTTCTTCATTGCTTAATTTTGGCAAATCTGTTAATAACACGAAAACGTTGATAAATAAGTCGATAAGATTCCAGACTCATTCTCTTATCAGAGTGTCGATTATAACATAGAATGTGTGGATTCTCATCTCGTCACTAGCTGAAAAGTTTAGTTCATAATCGGCCTCCTCGTCAAATTGAATTTCTCTTTCTTATTTCGTTATGTTTTATTTGGGCACAATTTTTTGTCTTCCTTGCGGTAAAGTAATTTGAAAGAGCTTTATACTCTTTAATGACAGAACTTAGATCCATAATGTTTATATACAAATATTTTTTGTACAGTATTTTTGCCGCCCTCTCATAATGTGCCGCCCTAGGCAACTGCCTATATTGCCTAATGGATAAAGTGGCCCTGCCACAAGTTAATACAGATCCTCAAGAAACTTGATATAGACCAAAAAGACATAAGATGGAGTAAAAACTTGCACTGGTATCAAACGGCACAATTAAAAATAGATAATTCTATATCCAAACCCAGACATATTAGAGGGGGTATTCGACAGGGATGTGTGCTTTCCCCTCTTTTATTTAACATTTATTCGGAAACCATATTTCAAGAGTCTTAGGAAGATGCTGAGATAGGAATCAAAGTGAATGTACTGATCAACAACATACGATATGCTGATGATGGTGTCTTAATTTGTGACAACATAGTCGATATTCAACAACTTGTCACTATAATCGAAGAATACAGTAAGCGAATGGGATTAGAGATTAATACCAAAAAGACCAAGTTTATGACCATCTCCAGAAACTTGGATGCACTTAAAAAAACTCTACCATAACACTGAATGCCAAGTCCATTGAAAGAGTGAGCAAATTTAAATACCTGGGAACGTGGCTTTTTGAAGATTGGGCATCGGACAGAGAAGTAAAATGTCGCATTGAGCAAGCTCGACAAACTTTCGTAAAATTCAGGAAGGTACTGACCTGCTCAGAGTTCGATCTTCAACTGAGACTAAGGTTTACTAAGTGCTACGTATGGTCGGTGCTGCTATATGGCGTAGAGGGCTGGACACTCAAAACTTCTTCTTCTTCTTTTTATATAGACATTACTCTGTCTGTTTTTCAATGTGCCTCCAGTAAGTTGTCATTCCATCTTTTTCGTGGTCTTCCCACTGAGCGTCTTCCTATTGGGGAACCGTCTCTCGCCGTCCTTACTACTCTATTTGCTGTCATTCGGCTTATGTGGTCGTTCCATTCTACTCTTCTGCTTTTCACCCAGTTATTAATGTTGTCCACCTTGCATCTCCTTCGTATATCTGCACTTCTAGCTCTATCCCACAGCGTCTTACCATCGATTTTTCGCAATGTTTTCATCTCTGCTGTTTCTAGCATTCTTTTTGTCCTTTTCTGTATCAGGTCGTGTTTCTGCCGAGTATGTCATAATTGGTCTGATGACTGTTTTGTAAATTTTGCCTTTCACTTCTTTTCCGATGTTTTTATTTCTCCATATTGTTTCATTCAGGCAGCCTGCCGCTCTGTTTGCTTTATTCACCTGATCTTCCACTTCTGTTTCGAGCTTTCCGTAGCTGCATAGTGTGATGCCTAGATATTTAAACTCCATGACTTGTTCTATTATGTTCTATTATTTGACCCTCCAGCTCTAATTTACACCTTATTAGACCTGCTGTTATAACCATGCATTTAGTCTTTTTTGGGGAAATTAACATGTTAAATTTTCTAGCGGTTCTATTAAATTCGTGCAGCATACGTTGCAAATCATCTTCACTTTGAGAGATTAGTATTGCGTCGTCTGCATAGCAGATTATTTTAAGTTGTTTTTCTCCCATTTGGTATCCTTTTTTTTCGGAATGGGACGTTTCGATGCCGCCGGTTCATCGCCGGCCGTTTCGATGCCGCCGGTTCATCGCCAGTCCATTTCATCGCCGTCATATCTCGCATTTCCTAGAATTCCTAATTAATACTAAAAATAACTAATAATTGTAACTGTCAAAAATTCGGAAATATATCAGATAGCGATTAATTGACTGGCGATGAATCGGCCGGCATCGGCATCGAACTGGCGGCATCGAAACGGCGGCGATGAAACGTCCTAGACCCCTTTTTTTTCATACTTTTTTTATTATTTCGTCCATGATCAGGTTGAACAACAGAGGACTCAGGGAATCTCCCTGTCTTATCCCATTGCCAGCTTCAATTGGGTCAGTTAGTTCTTCATCTACTTTTACTTTTATTGTGTTATTCTGGTAGATATTTTCGATCGTTTTAATTATTCCTAGAGGTACCTCTCCTGCGTACAATAAATGGATAACGTCCTTTAATTTGACCCTGTCAAATGCCTTCTTAAGGTCCACGAAACATAAGTATGCCGGTTTGTTGTATTCTAACGATTTTTCTTGAATCTGCCTCATTGTAAATATAGCGTCGGTGCATGATCTTCCCGACCTAAAACCTTGTTGTTCTTCTGCTAATGTTATAATTTTATTCAGTTTGTTTGTTATCACTTTGGTCGTTAATTTTAGTGTTGTGTTTAATAAATTAATTCCTCTGTAATTCTCCGGGTCCGACTTTTCTCCCTTTTTGAAGAGAGGTATTAGGATGCTTGATCTCCATTCTTGTGGTATTCTGTTTTGTTCTATTATTTTTTGGATTAGTTTTAATAATTGTTTGGTCAGGTCTTGTCCTCCATACTTTAGGAGTTCATTCGATATTCTGTCCTCTCCTGGTGATTTTCTATTTTTTAATTTCCTTAATGCTTCCGTTACCTCTGCTTCCTCAATATTTATTTCTTCGTTTGTTGTCACTTCAGGTGTTGGTGGTTCGTTATCGTTATCTTTAGCAAACAGAGATCGAAAATAGTCTGCCCAAGTTTCTTTCTGAATGTGTTTCGTTTTTATTAGTTCGTTCATCTCTTTTCTTTGTCCTCTGATCATTCTCCATATTTCCTTTTGTGTTCCGTAGAAGTCGTATTCCATCTGTTTTGAGAAACTCTCCCAGTGTTCTCTTTTTATTTGTCTGACTAAAGTGTTTGTTTCGTTTCTAATTCTTTTATAGTGGTTGTATGCCTGTTGTGTTTGTTGTGTTCTGTATTGTAAAAAGGCTTTCTTCTTTTCTTCACATTTTATCTTCACTTCCTCTCGAAACCATGGGGTTTTCTTTTTTGATATATTGGTATTGTTACTTTCCTCTCTCCAAGTGATTCTGTTGCTGCGTTAATTATGTTACTTTTGAGTTTTTCCCAGCTTTCCTCGATGTTGTCGTTTTCTAGTATTTCATTATCAGCAATCTTCTCTGATATTCTTTTTGTATATAAGTACTCCGTGGATTCCGTACTTAGTCCTTCCACTTTGATTTTTGTTTGTGTTGGTGCCACTCTCTTAGGTGTGAAGCATTTCATGGTGATTCTAATTTTACATAATACTAGGCTGTGGTCACTACCTACATCTGCTGAGTTGAGGCATCTTACGTCAATTATTTTTGATGGATGTATATCTCTGTTAGTTACAACATAATCTATCATAGATCTTTGTCCACGGGTATTATTGAATGTATATTTGTGTTGGTGACACTCAAAACGAGGGATATAAACAGATTAGAAGCCTTCGAAATATGGCTTTATCGCATATCTTAAAGATACCATGGACGGCGAAAGTCACAAATGTAGATGTCCTTAAAAGAATCAACCACGTACGCCAACATTTCGAAACCATAAAGAAAAGGAAAATCTGGGAAATATCTGGGTCACATCATGCAAAACGAAAAATACGAGTTCCTTCAACTTATAATCGAGGGTAAAATTGAAGGCAAGAGAGGAATAGGACGCAAGAAAATGTCCTGGTTCCGAAACATAAGGTAATGGACATGGATTAACGACATACATTCTCTGACGGAATGGGACGTTTCATCGCCGCCGGTTCATCGCTGCATTTTCGATGCCGCCGATTCATCGCCAGTCCATTTCATCGCCGTCCATTTCATCGCCGTCCGTTTCATCGCCACTTAGTTAGTTGATTTGGTATTATGGGAGATGCCACGACATGACGTTAAATTCAGTTCAAAACTTATGACAATTATTAAAAAGATAAAAAATATTATATTAATTTACTGTTCTATTTCTACTTCTCCTAAATTTGATACCAAATAGTACTAAATATGTAGTGTTTAATGGCCTTTGTAGAAATATATATGTTCAAATTTATGTAGTGTTACGTAAATTAGGTTAGGTTAGATCATTTCCTAGAATTCCTAATTACATAATATTAGAAATAAATAACAGATGTAACTGTCGACAATTGGTCGGAAATTCGGAAATAAATCAGTTAGCGATTAACTGTCTGGCGATGAATCGGCCGGCGATGAATCTTCCGGCGATGAATCGGCCGGCGATTTACTGGCGGTATCGAAAGGGTGGCGATGAACTGGCGGCGATGAAACGTCCTAGACCCATCTCTGATACACATTCCAAGAAACAAAGAGTTAATGGAACATATGATCGTTAACATACATTAGTGGATTTGCATCTGCAGAAGAAGAATATGCAAGGATGTATAGATTTAAATCAAAATACATGGTACGTCTGATTTTCAAAAGTCTTCTCAGTGGCTTTTTCAAAAGACAACAAAATGCAAGAAGTATTGAAAACAGCTGAATTATTGGACGATGAAGACGTACAAATAATTACAAATCTATACTGGCGTTACGTGGCAGCAATAGGAGTTAGGGCGAACAAGAACTATCGGATGAAATAAATATATAAAAGGAGGAGTGTGGCAAGGTTCTATACCAGCGATACTCAACCTTTTTCTTTCCTGGGCCGCATAGAAGCTATTACCACAGCTTGCGGGCCGCAATTAAGATGAAGTAGTATACAGGGTGTTTCATTGGGAAACGGAAATACTTTAATGGTGAATAGAGGTAAATTAAGAGGTTTTAGACATACTAAATGTATTGCTTCACCGACTTTATAACCGAGTTCAGGGTGTTTTATCGATTTTGCCCATTTCTTTCTGGAATCATAACTTTAGAACCACCTTGTATAATTTTTGATATTTGGTACACATATGTCACATTTAGAACCCAAACCACCCAACTTCTAATCACAAGAAAAATCCAGGTCCGGATTAAACAAAATTATAAATTCATTGTGACCTTGAAACAACATCCTGTATATTGAAATTTTCAAAACCCGTTTGCACATTTGAAAAAAGCTTTAATGCAGCTTCCATTTTTTGCACTGACAATTCAATGACTTTGATTTTGAAATTATGTCGAAATTTTTAAGAACTCGAACTTTCAAAACAAAAATTTTGATATAATTTCAAAATTAATGTCATTAAATTATCTGCGCAAAAAATTGAAACGAGCAATGCAACTTAGCTTTTTGTGCTCTTTTCAAATGTGTAGACGAATTTTGAAAATTTTAATATACAGGGTGTTGTTTCAAGGTCACAATTATTTTAATTTTTTTTTGTTAATCCGGACCTGCATTTTTCTTGTGATTACTAAATGGGTCGTTGCAATGTAGTAAATAAGTATTGATTTATTTTTAAAATGAGTATTTGTTTATTAACTTTAATAATTTATTATTAAAAGTTAATAATACCGTGCTTTTTAATCAGTTCTTAAAAATTTCAATATAATTTAAAATTAAAGTCATTAAATTGTCTGCCTCACGCCCAAACACGCCTCAAACACATCCGCACACTATCAAATAATTTGAAAAACACGTGAAATTTGACAAATAATTTGATCACAGGGCCCTTTAGTTAGCCTTCGGGCCGCATAAAAAACGCTAGAGGGCCGCATGCGGCCCGCGGGCCGCATCTTGAGTATCACTGCTCTATACTCTCACATTTTGTTCTGGAATGGTTTAGACCTATCAAATTTAGGAAACAAACCAACTTCCGTCAATCCACAATGAAAGTAGTAAATTGATATAAAGGTTTATTAAGTTTAATCTTGATTATCATCATTTAGGTCTTTGTGAAGGTATACTTGTTTAGACGAGATTGGAAAAAATGTTGAGGGTGAATAATATGCAAAGAAAGTCGTCAAAGAGAAATTCATGCCATTATCAGAAAAATCTTAGTAATATTGTCACATACATACATACAGCTAGGCTAGACCTATACAAATATTTTTGTTTACATTTATGTCCTTTCTCAATATAATTTTAATTGTTGTTCTTGATAATTATATAATAATTCATAAAAACAAGTTATTGACGTGGTCATGACATAATAGATTTATAGGTCCCGATCGAAGAAACATTTAAGCTAAAGGTTTAACAACTGTTTTCCACGTTATGTAAGATTGATTCCCGTAATCGTTCTAAAACATAACCACAGCCATAAAAATATCCAATGACGTAATTACTTGAGGTGACCTTAATAATAAAAGATAATCGTGGAAGGGCATTGTTTGCTAAAAATAGATTTTATTTCTTGCTTTCCGTCTAGAATCTAGAACTTACTTGTTCCTGGCCATCACATTCCGAGAAAATAAATTTATGTCCCCAGTTCCACTAACAAATGCAAATGTGGAATGGATGGACCTTTTTAATAATACCGTAAGCGCATGGAGGGATATAAAATAAAAGCAATAAATTTTATTTTAGTAAATTCTTATTCCTTTTTTGAAGTTATACTTCTTTAGGCGCGATTGAGATTGAGGGTGAATTTATATTGATCTGCGCGCATGCGCACACCGACAGTTTGGTATTAGTCTTTATACGGGCTCTGATTGGGTGTTGAAATGATCTGTCAATAATTGTTCAATATGGAGGTTATCGGTAAACAAAAACGTTGTATAATATATTAGTTTTTATTGTTGTGAGGACAGAAATAAAATCAAATTTATAATTATAGTGACTTTTTAAATAGTTTTGAAAAGCCACAGGTACGTAATTCTAAATGTTTCAGTTGTATTCCAATAAAAAATTATCTTCATACCTATTTGGAAAATGTAAAAAAAATAATGTACTTACCTAGTACTTGCTATGCTATACCCCTAGTAGGCAATGTTTTAATTTACATAATCTGATTACGAACAAACTTTCTACAAATTTTCATCTAATGTATCGTTTTCTTACTCTATATATTGTTGTATTTTAATTCGACAAAAATCAAACTAATAAAAATGCATATAAACAAAATGTCAAAAAATTGTTCAGTTTGTGTATATTCCCACATGACGTATACGCGAAGGTGGTGCAGTTTGAAATCGCTTCGACTCTCGTACGGCGGGATACACGGGAAGTAGGTTCAAGCCCAATGCAAGTTATATCATTTTTTTATTTTTTTTTATAGATTTTACGATTGTAAGTATATTATTATATTATATTTTTTTTCAGAAAATACGTATTTAATTAAAATTTTTGGCAACAATTGTTCAGAAATCATTTGTGGCATTTTTCAATGTGTTTGTGTGTGTTTTATTCTTTTATTTTTTTTAATTTTTGGTATTGTTTTAATAAAAATTTTTGGAAAGTAGTAAAAAAACTGTTTAAAGTATATTGATTTCGTTGAAATCATATAATAGAAGTATAACTTCTTACGTGCGTACCAAGTACACACATTCTTTTTTTATATAGGTTATTATGGCAAGTTTTTCCAAGATACTATCTCATTACGCTTGTTGTGTGTAACTTTGTCGTCTACCAACATCTATTGTGCTGTTTTGCCATTTGTATCGTGCCATTTGTATTATAGTAGCTCATGTGAACACACACCGAAAGAATGGTGGGGTAGTATTATTGTACCAATACACAAGAAAGGGAAAAAGGAATTATGCATGAATTACAGAGGAGTCTCACTAATCAACACTACGTATAAAATATTGGCTTCGATATTATTAAAAAGATTAGTACCATACGCCCAAGAAATAGTTGGTGACTACCAGTGTCGTTTCAGGCCTGGCAGATCGACTATTGATCAAATATTTACAATAAGACAAATGTTTGAAATGTATTGGGAATATAATCAGGACGTGCTTCAGATCTTTATAGACTTCAAACGCGCTTATCAAGAAACTAGCTGCGGTAACACAAATGCGTGTAAGTAACTCCTTTGCACAAGTTGGAATAGGGGGGAAAATATCAAATGCTTTCTGCGTAAATTCTGGACTGAGACAGGGAGATCTACTGTCCCCATTGTTGTTTAACCTGGCCTTAGAATATCTCATGCGAAAAATGTATAAAAAAATCAAACCAGACATAACTGCTCGGGGAGCAAAAATCATACTCGCCTTTGCCGATGACGTAGTCGCAATAGCACAATCAACATTAGAAATTAAGGATATTTTCTCGAGCTTTGAAGAAGCTGCATTAAACATCGGTCGAATATTCGAAATACTTCGAATGATATAACCCTTGCAGAGACAGCGTGACAAACTAATGGAGACGCAGATACAATAACCAGCTAGAGTCTCTATTCGGAAAAGAAAATCTAGTCAGATATATCACAGGCGTAGCCAGGTTTTAGTTTCGGAGGGGGTTCAAAAAAGTAAAACTACATAAAATAACCTTTATGTTCATAATAAAAATTTGAAATATGTTAATATCTTAACTTTTCGGGGAGGGTTTGAACCCCCAAAACCCCCCCTGGCTACGCCCGTGAGACATATGTATGAAGGCGAATAGACTCAGATGGGCAGGGCATGTGATCCGCAGTAACGACAATCGCCTTACAAACAGTGTGTTCTGGGAAAGGCCAGATGGAAGAAGGTCTGTAGGACGGCCTAGAAAAAGGTGGAAAGATGCAGTCAAAGAAGATCTAGAGAAATTGGGAGTGCGACAATGGGAATTAGTGGCACAGGACCGACAAACATGGAAAGCAATATGGCACCATTGATGATGATGATGATGTAAACACACAACTATGTTCAACTTGTCCAAATATTAGTTTTTTCTATTACTATTTCTATTTATCGAATTAGCCTTCTTCGGTCCATCTTTGGACATAGGCCTCCCCAATCCTTTTCCATTCTTCTCTTTGTGTCGTTACAGTCATCCATTCACCTATTACTATTTAGGCTAAGGAAAATTATTGTATTACTAGTGACTTTGCCCTTCGCCTTGCGACGGGGGATACAATCAACTGCCCTCTACAGTCACTGCACTCATTTTTTTCCGGCACCCTCCAATTTTATCTGACACCCTCCAAGTTTTTCTGGCTCTTATTTTTTTTATATTCTTTATTTTATTATAACTCTGAGAAGGACTGGATTGATTTAGCTAATTTTGATTTTGAAATATTTGTAGAAGTAAGGAAGAAGATCTGTACAATGAAGGTCTATACAATCCATCAGATATCAAATTTTATTAGTTGTGGAAGTGTGTAAAAAATGTGCTCCTTGCCCAAGAATATCTCTATTTTTGACAATATCGAAAATTAATAATATAGAAAATATGTTTATAATTAAAAATAATTTTAAAACATTGTTTATTTACAATAATAAATAGTATATTTTACAACAAGAGAGAAAAAAGACATATTTCTCACGAGCGCAGAAGTTTGTTGGCACGAGCCGAGGCATGAAGCGAGTGACGCAAATCAAGTGAGAGAGAAATATGTCATTTTCTCTCGTGTTGTACACTGTACTTTTTTTATGGATGCGTTTTTGTCAAGAGTTCAAACTTCAAAATTAAATAATTTAGCTGCTTTTAGGTAAATTATATGCCTAAATTGAAATAAAATACATATATATACATGGGTATTTAATATTCTTAATATTTATATACTTTATTTATTTCAAATTATAATTCACAGTTGAACAGTCTTAAAAGGTAATTTTTGATAAGTTTTGATAAGTTGTTTGACATTTTGTTTGACAAAAATAATTCTGTTTGTATTGTGCATGTTACCATGGAAATGGCGATCATATGTATGTAAACCGGCAGTGAACCCGTGAGAAAAAATATTTCTCACTGCAATGGCCGACTTTTCTCACTGCCTGAGAAATTGTTCGTTTTAAATGTATGTAAGTAGTGAGAGAAGTTGCACATTGTATAGCATCCATAGAAAAAACTATTTTTCAACATTTTCTCTGCGATAAAGTTTCTCCTGACTCTCCATGTGCTGTGTTCCTGTTGCACCGGGCTGTATAATTTTCTCAGTATCTTTTTTTCGAAGGTTTAGAGTTGAGCTTCATCTTTTTCTGGATAACTGGAAACCTGGATAATGACAATGACACCTGTCATTATCCAGGTTTCACAACCATTAATGTTCTGCAGATAGTCAATTTGGTTCTTTTGTCTAATAACTACGATCTCATCAATCTTTTATTAACATAGTATGTGATTCCCGCTGGAAATACGTGCATTAATTTTGCTACTTACGGAATTATTCTGGTTGATTTCTGTGTCCAGATATGTAAAGGAATTCACACGTTCGATGGTGTAATTGTCTGTTGCAATACTATTTTCATTGTCTCGTGCTCTTTTGGCGGTCATGTACTTCGTTTTTGTTGGTTGATTTAAAGACATTAGTCGTTATTTCGTTGTTTGCTCCTACTAATAGACGGAGAGTTATAGCCGAAAAATCATCGTCATAAGTAATATGGAGTTTTTCCTGTGAAATGTGTCCATTGTATATTGACAATTATGACCTCTTTTAGGCTGACACCTCAGTGGATACAGGAAGTAGCAATAAGGGATGAAAGGGGAAAGTTAGTGCAGTCATTAAAGGTTTTCACCTCCTATTTTGTTAAACCTCCATCGATTTGCATGAAAATTGGTGACTAGTTAGAGCATACCTTAAGAAATTAAACTGATTTGGTACCAACTTGCACTTTTACCCTGGTGGTGAATACCACCCCTTCCCGAGGGTGACAACAATTTTATTAAAAATAACCGCACAAATCGATAGAGGGACAAATTTTAAGTAAAATTTGTTATATCATGTTATTAAAATAAATCAATACTTTTTGACTTATTAAAGATCTAAGATTTGTCTAGTTAAGAGCATATGCGTGAAGTTACGGATGACAAAAAGAACATATTAATTAATTGTATGTTAGTAAAATATTATTTTTATAGATGAGGGATGAAGTTAGTTTTCAATCCAAATAGCAAAATTAATAATATTGAAAATATTAAAAATATTACTAAAAGATTTTTAAATTAAAAACTTATTGGTACATTTCCCTGGTGACACCTCCAAGGCTTTTACAATTTGCAAGCCAAATGGATGCTGCAGTGAAGACAAAGTGAAGGAATTCTACACTATGCAATTCACATCCCCCGTCTGCAGCTCGGTAAAGTTCCAACGGAAAATGCACCTGGTTACTCTACGGAGTAATACGACTATAAAATAAAAATGTATATATACCATTTTTATTCAGTTGCAATGCGAAGGCAAAACAATCTTACTTTTCAATTAGAATACGAAGCGCAGTCCAGTCCTCTGAATCGCGATTTTCGGCCCTTATTGGAGCCTCATCGGAAAGAATATTATTTATTATTTTTATATTATTTCGATATTTAATTGAATTTTTTCTATCAATATAAACTGAATATGTCCAGAAACTGGGGGTGTCCAATAATGGGTACATTTGACATATTCGAATACACTTTTGCTAAATTTATAATATCGAAATAATATAAAAATAATATTTTAGTAACATACAATTAACCCTGCTGTCCCGTTCGAGTCAACTACACAAATGTACTGTTCGGGTCAATATGACCCAACTATGGTTTACGCTCCTTAATCGAAATAAAATAAGCTAATGGTGATAAATAAAACTTTATTAACAAGAAATTATGGTTAATTAAACAAAAATTATGTTGTTAATGTAAATTAAACCTTATTAAAAAAAAACAAAAGGCATTTTTTCTTTCAAAAAATCCTAGTAACAAATATCTACAAAAATTTAATTCAGTTTACAACTGGGACAGTAATAAAAAGAATGGATTTTACAAATATGTTTGTGATATAATACAACATAATAATTAGTCTTGTTATCGTTTTTACGGCAAGTTTACAGCGTGTTCGTTTAGCAGGCGGAGTTAGATTTAATAGACGGTTCACTAGCATTTCCATCTTGTCTACTTGTTCCTGCTCGTGTCCTTTTTACCAGTTCGTAAGAGCCTTTAATTATCGGTATATTTTTTCTGGAAATGATGACTGGATTCATTAGTTTTTTCCCAATTCATCAAGAAAAATTCGCCGTTTTCCCAATTGATTGGTATTCCATTGGATATTTATTGATGCCCATAACACGAACGCGTTGTAGGCAGAAATGTCCAGTAGATTATAAAAAACAATCATTGGCCAGCGATTTATCTCTTCTCACATGTATACGTGCCAACAAGCTAATTATAGAGTATCCACTGCTCCCTTATTTGAATTGTAATCTAAAATAATTTGGGGCTTTTTCATTTGATGAAAGTGATGCATGATGCATCGATTCATGATGCAAAGTACTCGTAAGAACAACATTTTTATTATTTTTGGGAATATTGTCAAATCTTGCATGAAGCAAAAAAGTCGAGCTATGAACTTCTTTATTCGCGATTTTTGCTGAAAGCTCCGGTTTATTTTACTTATAATCCCCGGTATTGTATCTACATATTTTGTTTTAGGAGAAATTGTCCTAAATTTTACAATGTAAAAAAGTTATACACGTAATATTGTGGCATTCCAGATCACTACTCAAGTCACACATCACACGCATTTCTGTATAGATCTGCAATTTTAGAGCATAAGAAGTTTTAATGTTCATAATTACATAAACCCCAAAGTTATCTGCCATATTTCGCTGGCTTGCTGAAATGTACCATTTGAAGGGAGAGCGGCCTGTAAAGGCATTTAGTTGCTTATCGACGGTAACATTTTCATCAGGGTTAAAATTTCTTTTTACATTTTCTACCCATGTTTCATAAATTTCACGTATTGCCGCAAGTTTATTAAAACGTCTTCTATCCTGTCTAGTAGTTTTGTTATCAAAACGTATTACTTGCAAACTTTTTGTAAATATATCAAGCGACATTTTTGATCGAAATATAGTACGACCCGTTTCTTTATTCCATAAACTTTTAGTTGATTCACCATGCGACTTATAAACTCGAGCTAAAAATAAAAGACCAATGTATGCTTGGAAACCAACTTTATTCATGTCTTTCCAGTTGGTTCCAAATACATGCTGTCCGTCCATGTTGGTCATATTTATAATTTGGTTTGCAACATCGTCCAGCTATACTACTACAGTTTATTTTACAAGTTTTAGCTTGCAGAAACCTGTGTTTATTTACAGACGTATCCGGCTGACAAACACACAGGTACTGCTAATATAGAATACTGCCACCTAAACACACATACACAGGTAATTTTTAACGGTTTAAATACGCGGGTCACATTGACCCGAACGTACCCTAGGTAACAATTTTATTTTTATCAAAAAAATCAGGAAGTTGAATGTTTATCTCACATGCAATTGAAAGACTTCATATTAGGTAATAAAGTCACGAAACACCAAATCGTTCCGCCGCGTAATAATTTGTAAAATAAGAAATAAATTATTTTTTGGGTCAAATAGACCCGAACAGGACAGCAGGGTTAATTAATATGTTCTTTTTTTCATCCGTAACTTCACGCATGTGCTCTTAAACAGGCAAATCTTTGATCTTTAATAACTCAAAAAGTATTGATTTATTTTAATAACATGATATAATAAATTTTACTTATAATTTGTCCCTCTATTGATTTGTGGGGTTATTTTTAATAAAATAGTTTTCACCCCCGAGAAGGGGTGGTATCCACCCCCCAGGGTAAAAGTGCAGGTTGCCACCAAATCATTTTTATTTCTTGGGGTATGCTCTAACTAGTCACCAATTTTCATGCAAATCGATGGAGGTTTAACAAAATAGGAGGTGATAACCTTTAAAGACTACACTAACTTTCCCCTTTCATCCCTTATTGCTACTTCCTGTATCCACTGAGGTGTCAGCCTGAAAGAGGTCATAATTAAATATCAATATATCCAATAGGCACATTTCGCATGCCAAACTCCGTATTACTTATGACGATGATTTTTCGGCTCTAGCTCTTAGACTATAATGATAGCTACATCGTCCGCATATGCAGTAATTTGTACTGTTGTTTATTTAGGTTTGCAATTATTTCGTAGTATCAAGCAATAGATTCTTATTTCCAAAAAAGGGACAGTATTTAAAATGACGTTTTTTTATTATTTTGAAACTATTACATACATTAAATTTTAAGTAAGAGTTGTTTTTAATAAAATGCACGAAAAAGAAATTTAATTTTTGTTAGAAACAGTTAAACCTAAAGAACTTTGCATAATGTTTTTATATTACAGCTTCCGACATAGTACAACTGCCCTATTGTGTGAAACAGTACAAAATACACGTTTCCACATTCGCATGTATCTGTGGCCTTTATTGAATAAATATATTTATCTAACGTGGTTTTAGACTTTTTTACGGGAAACTTTATTTACCTTATAATTCAAGTTGACATTTACAGTTAAGGTTTTTACCTCTCTTAACTCCCTTTTAATCTTTTATTCCGGTCGATTTATATATTTGACATATTCAGTGTGTGGTATTCTACATTCTACCCGTGTAGGTGTAAATTAGTAACACGTGTGCCGTATCCCGCTTCAACGAAAATGATTGAGGTCTGTTTTAACTTTCGTGTTTAAAGTAGGTACAACTTCTGAAGAGCTAATAAATGAATGAGTTCTTAATTACCCGAAATTAAAGGTATTAATTTCGTCTTTATTCAAACCAATTTTCCGAGTTTCATTCCGTAAAAAACATTTCAGAGAATACTTGTTTTAAAAATTTCTCACAATCTGTTTTTATGAATTAAGTTTGTAATAAATGAATTAAGATATCTATTTACTGAACGATTTTCGAAGTGGAAATCTAAACGTAATAATAAACGTATTTAAAAGTAGAATTGTGGTTACTTTCCATTAAAAATAGTAGAAAACTTCAGAACATTATTAAAATATTGAATTTGTTCATAGTTTTCAACGTTTTGTTAGAAAATATTCAAAATTATATACAGTGCGCTGGAATAAGTGTTACCCCCCTTATTAACTTATTTATTTTTAGCACATAAGCGAAAAGCTCGGACAGGTCGATTTTTAAAATAATCATAGTATATTATAGCATCAATGTTTCGAACTTTACGCGATCCGTCTTCAGGTGACAGGCATAACTTTGACTTTTTTAAATGGGAAAGTACATAATGTAACACCTCATTTAAAAGCTTTTGAAATGCTGATTACAAAAATGTGTAATACTTTACTCTTATTTGAGAGCTTAGGCGCAAAATTTCGGTCGAATTATTTTTAAACGCATTAATTTTTTTCGAATTCTGAGAAAACTAATAAGTATTTTTGAAAAATTTAAACGCAGAATGAAAGATTAGATTATTACGGGGGGCTGAAAGTCCCTTAGACTAAACAAAAAATTTCTTTTGAATGATAGGTATATTTGAAATTAAAAATTAGACTAAATTTTCTCTTTTTTTCACCCTTGTGACTTATTAAAATAAACATTATAGAAGTTCTTAGGGACTCTCGACCCTCGATAATACTGTAATATTTCATTCTGCGTTTAAATTTTTCAAAAATACTTATAAGTTTTCTCAGGATTCGAAAAAAATGAATGCATTTAAAAATAATTCGACCAAAATTTATGCGCCTACGCTCTCAAATAGGATTAAAGTACATATTATTCATTTTTGTAATCAGTATTTCAAAATCTTTTAAATGAGGTATCACATGATGTACTTTTCCATTTAAAAAAATCAAAGTCACCTGAAGAGGGATCGCGTAAAGTTCGAAACATTGATGCTATAATATACTATGATTATTTTAAAAATCGACCTGTCCGAGCGTTTGGCTTATGTGCTAAAAATAAATAAGTTAATAAGGGGGGGAACACTTATTCCAGCGCACTGTATATTTAAAGTTTTTTTATTTTATTTTATATTGTATATAGGCGAGCGTTCTATCCCCATAAGCAGCGCATCTATATATTTTTCAAAGTTCAAATGTATTTTTGTTTAATTTTTCCAAATGGACCTGTAGAAGTGGGAAATTTAGCGATAAAAACGTATAAATTTACATTATATTTATTGTTTCCCACCTTTAGACGCATCAGAAGAATATGTCAACTAAAATTGTCACTGTCACAGTGGCAGTTGCCAAACTAGTGCGATACGTCTAAAGGTGGGAAACAATGAATAGAATGTAAATTTATAGGTTTTTATCGATAAATTTCCCAACTTCGCTAGTTTCATTTCTTTTTATCTCACAACTTACTATGTTTTCCATCTTTTGCGTTATTTTTCCGGTTATTAGCGCGCTTGTCACTGTATATTCTTTTGTTCAAAGCAGGTGCTAGCGACTGTCATGTTTGGTGCTGCTGCTAAGTTTATCAGTCGTGATACATGAATTCTGCAGGGAAGTACCGTCTAATGATGTACCACAAATGGTGTTATATTCTATTAACTAGAAGTTAAAAATAAGATAATATATTTAATAGTTTATATGTATATTAGGGAGAAATAAGTTTATACGCAATATTAATCAATTAATTGACTGTGTGTACATGTATATATATGTTACGGTATCTTTTGATGATGAATCGTCTTCTTCTCCAGTCGACTGGGATGCAATTGAGCTGCTTTTCTTGTACTTTTGAATGGGTTTAAAACTGTGTTCTTCCACTTATGACGCCTAATACATTATTGGTCGTATTTGAACGCTTTGGAAACTAGCAGCGTCCCTTAAGTGCTTTAGGGACAGTATCTACAGGACCGTATTTGGTAACGTAGCAAAGACATACACTCACGTTAATTTAAACTAAATATAAAAATGAATAAGAATAAAATACTTAATCAAAATATAAAATAGAAATGTATGTAGAGTGTAGTGGGACGGAACCATGGTATATTCCCTATTTAAAATTTTAAAGGTTTGTGGTACTAGAAAGGAGTGGGTCGTTCAAAGATATCCTCTTTGAAATGAAAATAAACCGGTTTTAGCATTTTCACAAAATCCAATGAGCCAAATAGAGTGTACTCTTTGAATATATCAAGGTAAATGTTAACACGATCTTGTAAATTTTAAATGTTATAACCTTAGTATATGTCGAATGTTTTTGTCTAGTTGTTCACGTTATTTTTCACGCAATTGTATGCTTAGAAACTGTAGAAACTTTCAAATCAAAATCTTGGTATTTGAGTTTCATTGGTATTTATTTTGTATATTGTCTGTATTGTGTTGCTTATCTAGATATATTACACTTTGACATTTCGAGATTTTATTGGTGCCATTAACTCCCTTTTAAGCCAGAAATTTCCAGTAAATTTCCAGAATTGACATATATAGTTGGTGGTGTTTTAAACGTAGGTGTATGTATATTTGCAATGCGTGGGCTTTTATTTATTTAAACTTAAAATATTAGAGGTGTGTTTCAATTTTATGTGTGAACTCAAACTTGATAATTCAAGTTGACATTTACAGTTAAGGTTTTTACCTCTCTTAACTCCCTTTTAATCTTTTATTCCGGTCGATTTATATATTTGACGTATTCAGTGTGTGGTATTTTACCCGTGTAGGTGTAAATTTGTAACACGTGTGCCTTATTCCGCTTCAACGAAAATGATTGAGGTCGGTTTTAACTTTCGTGTTTAAAGTAGGTACAAAGTACAACTTTTGAAGGGCTAATAAATGAGTGAGTTCTTAATTAACCGGAATTAAAGGTATTTATTTCTTCTTGATTCAAACCAATTTTCCGGGTTTTATTCCGTGAAAAACATTTAAAGGAATACTTGTTTTAAAAATTTCTCCTAATCTGTTTTTATGAATTAAACGGTTCGATTTTGTAATAAGTGAATGTATTTACTGAACGATTTCCGAAGTGGAAATCTAAGCGTAATAATAAACGTATTTTAAAGTAGAATTGTGGTTACTTCCCAATAAAAATAGTATAAAACTTAGAATAATATTAACATATTAAATTTGTTTACAGTTTTCAGCGTTTTGTTAGAAAACATACAATATTTTATATATTTAAGGTTCTTTTATTTTATTTTACATTGTGTCTGTATATAGGCGAGCGGTTTACCCTCACAAGCAGAGCATCTATATATTGTTCAACGTTCAAATGTATTTTTGTTTCATTTTTCCAATTGGACCGGAAATTATTATTAACAAATATCTTATGACAGAGAAACGAATCTCCCGAATTTCCCAAATCACTTCGTTGTAATTTTTCGAAAAATGCTTCCTTTTCGAGTTTCTTACATATTTTTAAAAATAAAAATGTATACCATTTTTATTCCGTTGCAATGCGAAGCCAAAACCGTCTTAATTTTTACCTAGATTAGAGAGTGCAGCCAGCACTCTTAGGCTCTTCAGAGAATGCATAGGCTGCTTTCTTTAATCCTGGTAAAATCTTTTCGACATATTAGTCCCCCATTTCAACTGACGTGAAGGTAGTAAGTGCGTAGCGGCATCTGCTAAATGAAAGACTAAGTTTTTCAACCTAATAAAAATATTTGTAAAATAAAATATTCTTAAAAGATTTTTAATTTAAAAAGCTAATAAAAAAGTTTTTTAATTAAAAATCTTTTAAGAATATTTTATTTTACAAATATTTTTATTAGGTTGAAAAACTTAGTCTTTCTTTTAGCAGATGCCGCTACGCACCTACTACCTTCACGTCAGTTGCAATGGGGGACTATGTCGAAAAATTTTTACCAGGATAGGAGAAAGCAGCCTATGCATTCTCTGAAGAGCCTCTAACAAGAGGTGAAATCGTCGATAAGAGTGCTGGCTGCACTCTCTAATCTAGGTAAAAATTAAGACGGTTTTGGCTTCGCATTGCAACTGAATAAAAATGGTATACATTTTTATTTTTATATTAGTATTACTCCTATAGAGTAACTAGGAACTAGGTCCATTTTCCGTTGGAACTTTACCAAGCTGCAGACGGGGGTTGTGAATTGCATAGTGTAGAATTCCATCCCTTTTGTCTTCACTGCAGCATCATTTGGCTTTCATATTGTAGAAGCCTTGGAGGGAAATGGACTAATAAGTTTTTTAATTAAAAATCTTTTAAGAATATTTTATTTTACAAATATTTTTATTAGGTTGAAAAACTTAGTCTTTTGCATTTTTGTTGAAAAAGTAATCTGTGGACTAATCTTTGCAGACTGTCTTCATCTTGGGCTATCAATATTACGTCGTCTGCGTAACAGAGTATTTTTACTTCTTTGTTTACCATTCTGTATCGTCTTCCTTTGTTGATGCTTTTGATGGTTTCATCCATTATTACATTGATTTGTTCATCTATTCTGACTTCCATTTTGTTGTTCTGGTAGATGTTTTCAATAGTTTTTATAATATCTAGGAGGACTTTTCTATTATACAGAAGATGGATTACAATATTCAATCTTACTCTAGTAGGCCTGGATGGACGAGACAATATTATTAACATAACCTAAAATTTCTACTTTTGTACATTTTGATTCGTCGTTAGCTTGTTAGTGATGTTGATGATCTGGGTCGATATTTGCTCCTCTATAACTTCTGCTGTCTTAACCTAACCTTATTCTATCAGTTCTTGATAAGTATTTTAAAGTTATTTTATTTTAAAACATCTTTTTTTAGTTGTTAATGCAGCCCAATTGCATGTCTTCCAATAATAGACCAGGGCGCATCTGTAAAAATATTAGTACATTTGGACGTTGAGAGCTGACTCAAATTTTTTTGCAGAAATTGCTTGAAAATGAATCAAATAATAATATTTGAGTTATCCTCCCTCTCAAAAAGGTCCGGAACATTGTTTAAATAATCAAAATGTCAAAAAATTAAGGAAAAATTCGATTTTTTTTTTGGTTTTTTGATTATAACTTTAAAAGTATTCATTTCCGAGAAAAGTTGTACTGACACAAAAGTTGCGTAATTAAATTTCCTACAATATAGAATTGATTAAAAATTTAAAAAATAGTCACCCTTGTTGCAAAATAGCAATAATTGTGAAAAAAACATACAAAAACAAGTATTCGCATTTTACGTTTTTCAACCATTTATGCTACACTTGTTGTTGTTTGTTTGGGTTTATATGACTGCGGACACTAAATCCATTCGCCAATTTTACTATTTTTTATTTTATTAGTCATTTTTTCGTATCTTATCCTAAAACTAATACTAATATAACAAACAATTCTACTAATAAATAATTATTTTTGTATTTTTTTTTTAATAATTTTATATATATATATATATTTTTATTAATTTTTTTTTCCAAATGATGTTCTCAGAGTTCCACAGCAAAAACTGCAACATTCTTCTTTAGCCCTCTACTTCATTCGAAAGCTATTTTACTATGGACTGTCCAAGTTCGTCATTCATTTTTATCTACATATTTTTTTTTTATATTTTTTTTAATTATTATATTTTTTTTTCCTATTTTTTTTATATATCTTTTTTATATTTTTTCTTTCTTTTTTTTTTATTATTTTTTTTTTATTTTTTTATTTTTTTTTTTTATTTTTTTTTTTTTTATTTTTATTTTATTATTTTTTTTTATATTTCTTTTCTTTTTTTTTTCTTTTCTTTTCTTTTCTTTTTCTTTTAACATATAACAATTTACAAGAAATACTTACTCTATATTTTACAATTACAATTTAAGCTTAATATCTAAAATATGTTTATACAATAGTCGGTATACCAACTCATTATTTTCTAATGTTAATAAATAATTTAAATTAATGGGATGGTGGACATCAGTCAAAGAATACAGTGAATTTAAAAACATATTAACTTTATTAGAGATAAGAGAACAGGTCAAAATTTTGTGTTGTAGATTGCCCAACTGTCCACAAATACATTGTGGACTATCAGCTATATTAATTTTAAATAAATATGATGGAGTAAGACAGTGGTCAAATCTCATTCTGCATATGGTTCTTATCATATCTTTTGTCGACTCCATTTTAGAAAACCAAGGTTTATCCGTTATATAGTTTCTGATTGATCTGTAGTGGTTTCCTGTATTTACGTTTTCATCAATATACCTTTCTTTCCATTCTTTCTTAATCTCTTTGAATAAATTTGATTCAATATCTTTTGGCGTACAAAGATAATGGGTTAATACTCCTTGTGTCACCGCGTTTTTAGCCAATTCATCTACCATTTCATTTCCAGTTATTCCACAGTGGCTTTTAACCCATGCCAACTTAACAGACTTTCCTTGTTGCTGAAGTTCTTTAATTTTATTTATGATATATAATTCAATGTAGTTCACTTTTGATTTAGGATTTATAGCACTAATTTTACTAAGAGAACTTTTACTGTCACTAAAAATTATAAACTTTGAATGATTTATATTAGATAAATATTTTAGTGCTTCCATTATCGCTATTAATTCAGCTGTGTATTGTATATACTCATAATAGAATTTAGTTTAAACATTTTACTAATTTTATTACTGCTATCCCAATAGGCACATCCCACACCTTCAATATTTTTTGATGCATCTGTATATAGCATACAATAATCTTTGAACATTTGTGAACTGTCGGAGATAAACACTAATTTTCTTAAAGATATAGGCAACTTGCTATAGTCCCTTAAAAAGTATACCTGAACTTGTTCCATACTATTAAAGTCAATATTATAATTTGGGTTTATGTCATATTTATAAAGTTGTTTATCATATATTGTCATTTTTGAATATAAATCTACCATATTTAGAGTTTTCTTTTTTATCCAATATTTTTCTGTCAAGTCTGCTAAAAACAGTTGATGTATTTTGGAAATTAAACTTGCCTTTTTTTCATACAATCTAACTAAAAGGTTGATGCCAAGTTTTTTTCGTCTTATATCCATCGGCATTTCACAGCATTCAACTTGTAGATTATTTATCGGTGTACTTCTTAGGGCTCCTATACACAATCTAAGGGATTTATTAATGATTTTGTCTATTTTATTTAAATGACACTGTGATGCGTCACTGTATAATATTGATCCGTAGTCGAATATAGCTCTTATATTATTTTTAAATAACAACAAAGAAATATTTGGATCTGCTCCCCAACGTAAGTGTGATACGAATCGAAGAAGGTTTATTCCTTTTTCTGTTTTTTTAACTATATTGTCTATATGTTCTTTCCAGAGAAGCTGTCTATCCAGAGTAATACCCAAATATTTAACATAACTTTGTACAGGATAGGATATATTGTTTATTAAGATGTGATTGGGTATTTCTTTTCGTTTTCTTGTAAAAATACATAATTTGGTTTTGGAATCAGATATATTTAGTCCATGTAATTCACTCCATATTTTAATATGTTTGTCTCCTTCTTCAATGGATTTGACTGCATTTTCTATTTTAATGTTTTCTTGATAAATAACTATATCATCTGCAAATTGTAAAATTTTTGTTGAGTTTAAATTTTTTTCTATATCAGAAGTGTAAATTAAATATAACAAAGGGCTTAATATTCCTCCTTGAGGTAAACCACCCATCGCTACTCTTGGACCAAATGTGTTATTATTTACCGATATATAAATTTTTCTACAGTCATACAATTTTATTATTTTTTGACAGAAGCATTCTGGCAGACCTATTTGTATCATTTTGTTATATAGTATATTTAAATTAACGTTGTCGTATGCTGCTTCAACATCTAATAAAAGAGCGATTACTGAAGAATTTTTCGTAAACGCTAAATTTATATCTGTTACCAAATGACTCACAGCTTCCACAGTAGAATGATTTTTTCGAAATCCAAATTGTGTTTGTGATAATTTATTGTTTTTTTCTAGCCAACTTTCGAGCCTAAGTTTTATCATTCTTTCCAGTGTTTTTGTTATGCAGGAGCTCAATGAAATACCTCTATAAGATTCTGCTGAATCAGGATTCCGATTTGTTTTGAGAATAGGAATCACCCGGTACTCTCTCCAGTTATCTGGAATATCTTCTGATAACCATATTTGATTAAAAAAATTTAATAGTGTTTCTTTCCCTTTTTGATGTAAATTGGCCAACATAATATAATGTACATTATCTATTCCTGGAGAAGTATTTTTCTTATTCTTAAGGCTTATTTCTAATTCACAGAAACTAAATGGAATTGAAAGTGGATGCATAGAGTTTTTTCTTTCCATTACATTAATTTTTGAAAATATATTATCTGGACATAATTTTCTTAAAAACTCCTCAACCCATTCTCCTTCAGTCACTGGATTTACTTGTGGTTTAAAAATGTTTTGTAATCGTTTGGCTTGATTCCACATATCTTTAATTGGTGTATTTTTGTTTAAAGTTTTACAAAAATTTCTCCATGCATTACGCTTACTCTCTAATACAACTTTTTTGGTTTTCGCTACACATTTATTATAATTTATATAATTTTGTATATTAGACTGTAGTTTAAACTTGCGTAAAGCTAGTTTTTGTTCTTCTATTACCTTTTTACAATTGTCATTCCACCAAGTTTTTCTAAATCTTGGATTAATCCCTGTTCTCTTCTCCGGTATACATATCTTACAATATTCGTTTAATTTATTTAAAAATTGTTGGTAATTTAAATTATTATCTATTTCCATGAAATTATCAGTGATAGAAGAGAAAAGAGACCAATCCGCTTTATTTATGTTCCATTGGAATTTTGTATTTACACATTCCGCTTTATTAACATTAATATTTGACTTAATAATAATAGCAAAATGATTTGATCCTAATGTCTCGTCCACAACATCCCAATCGAAAAAATGACTAATATTTGCTGAGCATATTGTAAGATCTATTGCAGATTTATTATTGCTATTCGGTCTACGCATCAAAGTTTCTTTACCATTATTTAAAATTACAAGATTACAGTCCTCAATAGCTTCTAACAGATTTTTTCCTATAGTATCTACAGTACTACAACCCCAAACATAATTGTGGCTATTAAAATCACCACCAATTATAAAAGGCTTCTCTAGACTATTAAAAAACTTTTTCCATTCATTTAGAGTGATTTTAAGATTTGGTTTTACGTATATTGAATAAATGTTTAACTTTTTTCCGGATTGAATTTTAATTGATATGCTATTGCACATTATGTCATTAATTTGGTGAAAAGTAGGACTGTTGTAAAATTTTATTAATTTTTTCAAAAGGATGGCTACTCCACCATATCCATCATCTCTATCATTCCTAAAGACATTATAACCAGTAAAGTTAATAAAATTACTTTTTTTTAACCAAGTTTCTGATATTAATCCTATATCTATTTTATTGTCATACAAGAATTTTTCTAAATAACCCTTATTTGTTTTAATTGATCTCGCATTCCATTGAAGAAATGAAACGTTAGCCATCACGAGGTAATAATAATTGTGAAATATTGTTTTTTAATAATTCCAACGTTTTTTTATCTAAATTGTGATTAATTTGATTTAATGTTGCTGAAATAAAGTTTACTATTATTTCTCCTATATTATTTTGATTATCGTTTTGTGTTTGTGTTGTGTTAGAATAAATGGGATTATTAAAATTATAACAAGGCTGACTTTGTATTCTTGGTGTTTGCAAAATTTTTCTGCGTGCTTCCATTGTTTCTTTATCTACACTACTAGAATCAATACTACTTGATCTTTTTCGTTTAGATATTGTATATTTATTTGAAGTATTTTCTTGGTCTTTACTTACTGTTGAATAACATTTTTTATATTTATTATTAGCTTCATAATATGTTATATTTTCATTATTCATAATTTTTTTAATATATTCCTGTTTTTGTCTTTCTGTACAATCTGCTCCCTTGTCAGTAGCGCTGTGTTTTCCTTTGCACAATACACAAAGTAAATTATTCGGATTGGAACAATTAGATTTGTTGTGTTCTTCGCCACATCTTTCACACCTATCTTTTCCTCTACATTGGGCACTTATATGCCCAAATCTCAAACACTTTAAACATTGGATTATTCTGGGTGTATAATTTTCCACCTCGTATATCATTTTTTCTATTATTACATTTTTTGGTATAGACTGACCTTTAAAAGTGACAATTACGGTTCCTGTTTTTACATAATTAGTATTACCATTATCTTGAATCACTTTCCGCATAATTCTTTTTACATGTAATACTTCGAATTTAATTCCAAATCTAGGTTTAATTAATGATAATAAATCATTATCTTCTATCTCTTTATCTACCAATTTTATAACACCTTTCTTTTGAGTAAAAAACGTTGGAATATATGCCTCATACTCTTTGCTTTTAAGAATTTGAGAATCAATTAATTTATTAGCACTAGCAAAATTATTTAGTTCTACCTTGATTTTATTTCTACCAACTACTGTAATTTGTGTGATATTATTTTCAATTTCAGGAACTGCACTTAAAATCAAACGGGCCGTGCCGATCCTGTGTAATCGACCAATGTTACCGTTTTTATTTTCTATGTGTACTATATAAGGTGCATTATCTCCAAATTGATATCTATGTTTTAATCTTAAATTTATTACTTTATTTAAATTTTGCTTACCTGACTTATCTGTTTGATTTAAATTTGTCAAATTTTCATCGTTATTGCAACTAAATTTGTTACTTACCTCAATAGTACTACTTGTTTGGTTTTGTTTGTTTGTTACCTTATTATTTACTCTATTGTTATTTTTATTTAATTCCTCATATTCCATCATCCCATCTCCTTCCATTTCTACATAAAATTTACCTTTATCTGGAGGTTCGGGTGGTATACCTTCCATATTATTTGTTTTCTGAAATTTAACTTCTAGGCGCTAAATTTCACACTTTCTTACAGATCACTGGTTTAGTACTTCTTTATACTACTCGTAATACTCAAAAAGTTAAGAAAAAACCTTAAAAATTAATAATTTTTAGGAGAACTTCTAAATAAACTGCCTTTCAATTTGACGTTTATTTGACATTGATCAAAAAGGTATATGCTACACTTAGGACCTTCATATTTCACCCTAAAAAACTTTATGATACAGTAAAACAATAAGGTAAATTTCATTAAGATCGGTTTAATAGATTTTGCAAAATAATTTTTGCAATCCAGCTTTCGTAAAAAAAATTCATTTTTTCAAAATGTTACAGGATTGAAAATAAAGCAGATAGCAAGTTGAAAATTTTTTTTGCGTATAAAAGTGTACTGTACCTTTCATTTGCAATTTTGCAAAATTAAAATTGATAAACACCACGGCGTCAGAAATTTTTTTAAATAAACATTAATTATTGGTGCTACGCGCAGGACAGCGGATAGTTTGCTCTGATTGGGCATTCCAATGACCTTTGATAATGATTGATACATTTTAATTTTTATTACATTTCGATATAAATAAATAAATTTGTTTATTGCAAAATAAAAACACATACTCTATCCTTTGAAATAACACTTTTATTAGCAAAAACTTTCTTTGTTCATATATTTTAACTTAAATAATAAAAGTTTATTATTCTTAAACATATGCAATTGTTTAAACAATATTTCACAAACAATAATAAAATTAGTTTGATTTTTGTGGAATTAAAATATTAAAATACAACAAAATATAGAGTAAGAAAATAATATATTAGATAAAGATTGGAAGAAATTTTGGTGGAAATCAACTTGTGTGAATCGAACACCGCTGTCCTGCGCGTAGCACCAAAAATTATTATTTATTTCAAAAATTTTCTGACGCCGTGGTAATTAATCGATTTTAATTTTGAAAATTGCAAATGAAAGGTACTTCTATAAGCAAAAAAAATTTCAACTTGCTATCTGATTTATTTTCAGTCCTGTAACATTTTGAAAAAATGAATTTTTTTTGCGAAAGCTGGATTGCAAAATTTATTTTGCAAAATCTATTAAACCGATCTTAATGAAATTTACAGTATTGTTTTACTGTATCATAAAGTTTTTCTGGGTGAAATATGAAGGTCCTAAGTGTAGCATAAATGGTTGAAAAACGTAAAATGCGAATACTTGTTTTTGTATGGTTTTTTCGCAATTATTGCTATTTTGCAACTAGGGTGACTATTTCTTTAAATTTTTAACCAATTCTATATTGTAGGAAATTTAATTACGCAACTTTTATGTCAGTAAAACTTTTCTCGGAAATGAATACTTTTAAAGTTATAATCAAAAAACGAAGAAAAAATCGAATTTTTCCTTCAATTTTTGACATTTTGATTATTTAAACAATGTTCCGGACCTTTTTGAGAGGGAGGATAACTCAAATATTATTATTTGATTTATTTTCAAGCAATTTCTGCAAAAAAATTTGAGTCGCCTCTCAACGTCCATCTCAAAACAGATGCGCCTTGGACTATAAGGAACCATCCTCATTAACAATTAAAAAAATATATTTTAGAATTAAACATGGCAAAAATTCTTATCGGTACCTGATAGAAGAAGGTCTCAGCTTGAATACAGGTACTTGATTATTACAAAAATAATATTTTCTACTTGTGTTTTTGATTCTTGAAAATCGTCCTTTCGTTCTTTTTTCAGTTTTAAATGGTTTATAACTCGAAAACGATCAACGCAAGAAAAAATTACAAAAAACCTTTTTTGTTTAGAATGATCTAAAAAATCTGAAATAAAATCTACCCGGGTCGAAATTTTTTTTTATTTATAAAAAAAGATTTTTTAATTATTAAGTAATTATTATAATCACAACAATTAGAACGGACACCCCTTGCTTTTATATAATTTGTAACATACTAAAATACGTATCAAATAATTTTTATCCGTTAAGATCGGTGCAGGTCGATCTTTATATCGGATCCTCTACTATTAGTATTTTATTTCGAAATTCTCACATTATTTTTCGAGGCAATTTGTTTGTTTTATGCTTAGAAACTGTTAAAGCTTTCAAATAGAAATCTTGGTATTTGAGTTTAATTTTGTATATTATTGTCTATATGGTCTTACTTATCGAGATATATGTATTATACTTGGACATTTCGAGATTTTATTGGTGCCATTAACTCCTTTTAAGCTAGAAATTTCCAGTAAATTTACAGAATTGACATATATACAGTTAGTGGTGTTTTAAACGTAGGTGTATTCGCAATGCGTGGGCCTTTTCATTTAAACTTTAAATATTAGAGGGATGATTAAACTTTTATGTTTGAATAAACTTTAAATGAAAAGATAAAATAATGAATTTCTAATTAAGTAAAGCTACTTATTTTTAATTAAGATCGATCCCCAGTTTTCTGTTTTAACATGACGTCATTTTATGGCTCTCCTGACTCAATCGGGTTAAAGTGTTAATTAATTGTTAAAAGTTAGTATATTTTGGGGTTCGCACAGCGTTGATACATTTCTTTAGTGAATTCTATTATAACTTTTATCAACATCGATAAACTTTTGTACCCCGCAATTATGCGGTATTGAATCATACGCCAGTAAATGAGAACAATAACAGGATTCATCCGAATTCTATCCTACTCTATGGATTTTAATAAAATTTTGGGAATAACCTCTACTTTTCTATTAATTCAAAGTCTTCCCTATGCCGATGTGCGCTTTTATCTTAGGGGTGGTTCCCACCCCTTCTCGGGGGTGGAAATTTTTTTGGTCAAAATAACCACTTAAGTGGCTAGAGAACCTAATTCTAAGCAAACACTGTTATAAAATTTTTTTTTGAAAACTTGATACTTTTTGAGTTATTCAGGGTTGAAAATTTGCCAATTTCCTTGAAAAATATCACCTTTTCGGACGGTTTTTAAAAAAACTAAATAAAACATTTTTGTAGCTTACGAAAAACCAAAGAGATTCATTGTTTCATAAATCTTCTAGCTATAATACAAAAAGAGATATGGTTATGGTAGGTGAAAAGAGATTTTTTTTGGTGCATGCTCAAATCGGTGTATTCAACTTAAACTAACAGAGAAATGGTCGATTATAAGGGTATATTGCTGCTAATATATTTTCCTTCTAGAATCCCTTTTATTATAGTGTTATTTCTGTGTTCAAAAAGTTGGACAAGTTTAAAATGAACAGTTTTTGAAAAAAATAATCTTCCTTTCTCTTTGTAACTCGAAAATGATAAAAGAGATACAGTAATGAAAGACAAAACAAAATTGTTATCTGAAAAATCCCTACAAATATGCTTAAATTCCAAATATGTTTAGTTGAATGCATCCAACATTCTTTAATAAATTTTTGTATATTAGTTGATGCACAAATATTCCCGTTAGAGTTTGTAACAACAAACTAATAATTAATTATTAAGCTTTTAGTTCTCAATAATTATTAATTAATCTTGTTAGGGAAGCTTTTAAATTACTCGAGCGATAACAGCAGACTGTTAAAACTTTTTAGAATGAGCGGTTTGTGGTGGTGTTTCACTGTTTAATTCGGGTCTACAGGTTTGATTAGTTTCTTTTTAACATATAATTACATTTATTTCTTGTTTTTTGTTTATGGCCATCTGTTTTTTATTTTTTGTTACTAAACAAAAAAAATTTGTATTAAAAGTATTAAACAAAAAGTCGGAATTTTTACTTATGCGAGGATTGTTGCATGTCGGAATTTTGGCCTGTCGGGATTCTGGCGTGTCGGGATTCTGGCGTGTCGGTGTTTTGGCCGTCGGGATTTTGGCTGTCGGGATTTTGGCTGTCGAGATTTTGGGCGGCACCGGTTTATAGAATATAATCTACAGTGCTTTTCAGATAAAACTATCCACCTTAAATAACTTTTGAACCACCGATTTTTAGGAAGAGCGCAAAAACACGTCAAATAATATTTGAAGGGAGAAATTATGCCATATTTAAGCTTGTTGGGAAAGGCACCCTCTCATCCCCCGTACCATCCATTAATTCTTTTTAAATTACATAATACCACCTTTTTTTATTTGATATTTGAATTCTCCTCGTTGTACTGATTTCAAAAGTTTGTAACACATGATGCTATATATAGTGATTAGTTTATGAGAAAAATAAATACAAAAGCAAACAAATTGGATTGAAAATATTGTATATTGTACAACAAAAGAGAAAAAAAGACATATTTCTCAAGAGCGCAGAAGTTTGTTAGCACGAGCCGAGGTACGAGGCGAGTGCCGCAAATCAAGCGAGGGAGAAATATGTCGTTTTCTCACGTGTTGTACACTGTACTTTTTCTATGGATGCGTTTTTGTCAAGAGTCCAATCTTCAAAATTAAATAATTTAGGTGCTATTATGTAGATTATATGCCAAAATTGAAATAAAATACATATTATATACATATGTAGGTATTTAATATTCTTAATATTTATATACACACACCGGCAAAATTAGCCGAACACCTTAAAAATGGGACATGTTTGATGTCTCGAATCTCCTAATCCTGTTGTCCGATTTGAGTGATTCTTTTAATAACTTATAGCCTTATTAGTTAAGAATATCGGTGTAATAATATTGTTGCTAGACAGATAAATGTCATTTTATACCGGGTGTTACAATCATACTGTGTTTGTTTCTTAAAGTTCGGAACACCCTGTGGAATATTCTAGCACATATAAAATATTAGAATTAAAACTCGATTGTAGACTTAGGCTTTCTTAACATTTTATTTTTTGATTCATTTGCTTATGTTGTAAAATAAAAAAGTTATGTGCTTTAACAACTAGCCATGCATTTTATCAATAAATCCTCATAGTAGGGGAGGAAAGTATGCTAAATTTGCAGTTACTCGAGCGTTATGGGGACCTATTTCATTGTGAAGAGTGGGTGCTAAAACCAAAAAAAGTGAAGTTAAGTTTTCCATAAAGTATGGGACTCTCCATTTTTTAATTTAATTTTCCATTTCCACCAATCGTTTTTTCCGATTAGGTATAGGGTATATCTATCCATAATTGGAAACAATGTTGCCAATAAAAGTTGCTTATTTTTACGTCAAGGATCC